>NC_079505.1:9547825-9677228 GCF_030052815.1 Hevea brasiliensis
CAATGAATGGATGTGATTGGAAAATCTCTGAACTGCCTAAGTATTTGATTGTATGAGCATAGTGAAACAAGAACTAAATGCAATTATTAATCTAAGTATAAGAGATCGGAAAGCACAATAAGCATGAGATCGGTGGGGAAGAAATGCTGAACGGGACTTGATTAAAATTGAAAATTTAACTTGAACACTTAAGATCAGAATCCTTATTAAACCGAACCAAAACCTTAACTCTTAAACTTTGAAAGGAGATCGCAATAAAAGCTGGTAGGAAAAGATCTAGTGCGGTTCATTTATCAGAATGTACTTGACGGGTCCTGAGTTTCGACAATGGGTTTGAGAGATCGGTGAGCGATAATTTGGTAAAGCTTTGGTGATCGAGAACTTAACAATTTGATTTAATTCTTTGTGGGGAGAGATCGGAATTGTGACAGCCTATCAAAGAGGGATCGGAAATGTGATTAGCTGTCCGAAGGAGACTTAGTACCGGGATCGGTTTCAAAATTTTATTGATTTTGGGGATCGGCCAAAATATGGTATCGACAGATACTATGTGCCCCAAGAAGGATATTTCCTTCAGCCAAAATTTACACTTTGACAATTTGGCATATGGTTGTTTCTCCCTTAAAGTCTGCAGTACAATCTGCAGATGTCTATCATGCTCCTCTGCATTCCTCAAGTTGACCAATATATCATCTATGAATGCCACAACAAACTAGTTGAGGTATGGTCTGAAGATATTGTTCATCAGATTCATAAAAGTAGACGGAGCATTAGTTAACCCGAATGGCATGACCAAGAATTCATAATGGCCATAGCAGGTTCTAAAGGCAGTTTTAGGAATACTCTGTTCTTGCACCTTCAGCTGATAATAACTCGATCTCAGGTCAATTTTGGAGAACACAGCTGCACCCCTCAACTGATCAAACAAGTCATCAATGCGGGGTAATGGATATCTATTCTTTATTGTCACCTTATTCAACTGCTAGTAGTCAATACATAAGCGAAGAGTGCCATCATTCTTCTTAACAAACAACATTGGCGCTCCCCAAGGTGACACACTAGGGCGGATAAAGCCCTTGTCAAACAGCTCTTGCAACTGTACTTTCAACTCTTTAATTCTGCTGGTGCCATTCTATATGGTGTTATTGAGATTGGGTCCATACTAGGCATAACATCAATCTCAAACTGCACCTCTCTTTTCGGAGGTAATCTTGGCAACTCATTAGGAAACACATCCGGAAAGTCACATACAGTAGGATGTCTCTCAATACTAGACTCCCCACTTGGGTGTCGATCACATGTGCCAAGTATGCTTCACACCCCTTTCTGATCATCCTTTTGGCTAATGCAGCCGAAATGATGTTTGATGGTAGTAACTGCCTCTCCTCGTGGTTTACTACATCACCGTACAGAGGGAGACCAAAAGTGACTGTCTTTAGTCTACAGTCAATCATGGTGTGATGCCTGGCTAACCAATCCATGTCCAAGATATCATAATCTCTGAAGGGTATTTCGATCAAATCTGACAGAAAAACATGTCCTTGGATCACCAAAGGACAATCTCTATACATTCAGTTGACTCTAACCTCTTGTCCTAACGGACTTATTACTAGTACTTCAAAATTCATCTTGACACAGGGAATAGCAAGAGAACTAACTATGCTAGCACTAACATATGAATGGGTTGAACCTGGATCAAACAATATAAAGACATCCTGATCAGAGATAGAGAAAGTACTGGCTACAATATTAGAAGTCTTAGCCTCTTCCCGCTGTCTTATCATGTAAACTCTGGCCGGAGCACTCCCTTATGCTGATTAGTTAATGGTACCCTGACTACCAGAAGCATTGCCTCTACCTCTGCCTCTTCCTCTGCTAATCGGTTGTGAACCTCTGGTAGCAGAACTCTGAATAGAACCTTCTGCAGTAGTAAGAGCTGGCCCAAATCTACGGGCACTGGTGCAGTCCTTAGCAAGATGACCCGTGCCTCCATAATTAAAGCAAGCTCCTGTTGCCCAATAGCATTCTCCCCCCATGAGTCTTACCACATGTCTCATAGGGGCAGGGAGGATATGAACCCCTGGTCGACTGCTGACCAGACCTAGGAGGTCTGTGTTCGGAGAATCTACCCCTTCTGAAACTTCCACCTCTGCCAGATCCCCTAAATTTTTTCCTCTTTATAGATGTACCACTGGGACTCTGCTCTACTAATTTTTCCCCTTTATCTTTCTCTGATTTTTCAATCTTCTCAGATTTCTCTTTCATTGGTGTCGCTTCTAATTCAATTCTTTCTACCTCTAGTGCTTGAGACATGAGTTTAGAGAAGTTGCTGTATTTAAAGCCGACCACTTATACTCTTAAACTAGGCTTCAGGCCGGTTTCAAACCTCTTGCACCTTTCTCTGCTAGTAGACAAGAAACTCCCAGCATTGTGGCTTAAGCGGGAGAACTCCCTCTCACACTCTGCCACTGATCTATTGCCTTGTTTCAAACTCAAGAATTCTTGCAATTTCTGATCCACATGCATCTGGAACATAGTCTGAACTCTTTGATGAAGTTGTCCCAGGTCAATACTGGCAACTCTGCCAAGCTGTGGGGGATGGTCTTCCACCAGTCATACGCATCCCCTTACAGCAAAGACATTGAATATTCAAACTTCAGTTCATCCGGGCAGTGCAGTTTCTTGAATACTCTGTCCATTCTCTCCAGCCACTGCTCTGCCTCTAGAGGGTCTACTGTACCCTTGAATTCTGTCACCCCATATTTCAACAATTTATCATCTTGTCGATGGAGCACGAGGTTGCACCACAGAGTGCAGGTGGAGCTTGAGCAGGCATACCCCCAGCCATCTGTTGAAACATAGCAGCCATCTACTGGGTGAATTGTGCCAGAAATTGTGGCATTTGTGGGGCTAGTGCCATTGACCCACTAACATTTTGGAGAGCTGGGGCTTCCCCTTGGGCCTTAGCCTCTACCGACTGCTCAATTGAGTAATCCCCTTCTTCCATTTCTGTTTGGAGTTAGGATATCTCCTGAACAAATAACACAAGGAGATTTCCCTCCGTTAGTTTGTATTTATGATGTAATGCACTGTATGTAACAAATAAGGACATTGAGCAGTTGTACTTATCAAAGAAAAGACACAAATTCACAAGTCAAAACATACTTCAAAAATTTGCTCTGATACCACTAAAACATGTCACACCTTATCCCTCTGTAAGGCATAACGTGATCCCGTAGAATACCTAATGAACTACCGAACTTCACCTACCGATAACTCATTAAGTACCCTACAAGTGATTTTAAAACCATTTTCTTACTTTTTGGAAGTGGTGAGCATTTTCTTACATTTAATAGAGGTTTAAAAGCTAGTTAAAATTTTTGTCCGCAAATTTTAGAAAAATTTCAGCAGAGTGCCGTCTGTATTTTAAGAAAACAGTTCTTCAAAAACCTGTAAAAATACATCCTATAATTCTTTTCATCACAATCCATCACTACTACAACACATTTAACACAATTTTTCCCAAACTCCAAAATTCAAAACAATTCTCAATTCAATTGTCTTCAAAATAATACTAAATAATTTCATTCATATTTCATTAAAGTAAAATCAATTCACATTCATCAAACCAAAACTTACATGAGAAAATCCAAACTAATATTATTACAAAATCTATACAATTGCTCATGACTAGTTTATACATGTACATACATTTGCATACACAAATATAAACATTACAATCAGGGTATAGAATTATACCCGATAAAACCTCGTGAGATGTAGCTCCAAGATCCTCGGTAGCTCACTCTGCTGCTCCTCTAGTCTCTATATCTGCGCGATAATAATAGCCATCACTGAGTACTATGACTCAGTGGTGCACAATATACTAAAATAATATTTTATGTATAATTCAAATCACATTTATTCAAATACAGTGCTGATAATGAAAGACAGATACAAAACATGATTTATAAAATTTTAGTCCAAACAATCTCATTTAGGAAGTCTCAAAACGAATTTCATAAAAACACACAGTTATATCATGCCATTTAGAATAATATTCATCTTAATAGCCAAAGGCTTATGAAAAATCACAAGGCTAGCTAGCTCAAACTATGAGTACCCATTCAATTTCTTCCTCTACTGGCATACACCTCAACACTTCAGCCAGAGAGGGAATCAAAATTCAAAACTAATTCCTCCCACTAGTCATGCTAGTGAGGCATTCAAATATATGGTCATGACACTGTGGTTTCAAAACTATCTTAACAATTTACCAAATATTTATTGCCATTTCAAATACATACAAGTAAACTTTCAACAATTTAAGTCAAAAGCATAAAATTCTTTTCAATCACCATTTGCAATATAAGTAAATCATAATTCATTTCATGCACTTTGCAAACAAATTTTAAAGAATATTTATGTTGTGCACAAACCTTATGCGAGTCACCTCTTGGCCTTGACTCGATGTCTCGGGTTCTTTTCCTGTATTCTTTCCAACTGAAACACACAATTTTACAGTGTTTCAGTATCATAATTTATCATACGTCCAAAACTCAATTCAAATCTATTTATATCTAGCTTAAATATGCTTAACTTGACGTTCTTTAAAATTTATATTTTAGGGTTACTATTCACAACACTGTTTAAGTCAATTTGTTGACTTTCTAATGCTTAATAGGTATGGGAATTTTAATTTCACCCACATACCACATTTTGGTTACATAATTGTTGGTTTTGGTTGTTTCCTCAAATTTTAAGTCTCTTAGGTGAAATTTCCAAATTTCAAATTCGATGTCCTGTTTTACACTATTTCATTGGTCAAGTTGCTATTGAAATTTGGCTAAGTTTTCTTCATGGAAGTTGTTCCTTATTGTATTAACTTTATTTCCCTTTTTGAATCACTCCATTTGGAGTTTTGTAGCCCAAGTTATAGCCATTTGAACATGGCTGGCCAGATTTGGTGTTACCCAGAATTCTGGGCATTTTTTGGATATTAGCAATTTTTGTACACTGATTGCAGGTGAGTTTTTGGATAGGTTATGATCAAAATTTGGGTTTATTGTCTTCATGAAAGTTGTAGGGCTATGTCTCAGCTTTCTATCAATATAAAATTTAGGTCATTTGGGCCTTCCTAGGCCAAGTTATGGTCATTTACGTAACTATTGTTCATCTGGTCATTTTTATATAGGACAGTGTGCCCAATTCCAGATTTGGCCTAATTGTTCACTAAGTTATGGTCACTTTCTGGGCATGATTCCTGAATGAAAAATGGTCCATTTTATGTCTAGTTTCATTCCCAATTGGCCTCACACCAATTGGGTAGGTAAAGTTTCAGTTTTGGTCCCTGAAAAGGACCTATGTCAAGCTGTCTGCATATTGACCCTCATCAATCCGAATTGAAACTTATTTCTAACGATTCACACACACCACAAATGGTCACAATTGACCATTTCTCAACTCAAATAAGGTCAACTACATCAATTGACCAATTCTCAACTTTTTCTCTAATTTTTTTCAAAATGCTCAAAACCCTAATTACATAGATTTCAACTCTAATGCAATTAAAGTGTATATTCATGAACTATACACCTAATTCACCTCAAATAATAATTCAAATCCACCAAATTCATTCAATCCCAACCCCACCAACTGCTGGCCGAATTCCATATTACTCCCCCCATAATTGTTTTGTTTTGATTTTTAAGTTGATTTCTAGTTTAATTGAGCTACAAACATAACAAATAAACTAGGATTTTCAAATTCAATTACTTACCTCCACTTGAATTTCAATTTTTCAATTTCACTCCTTGTTTCTTGTTTCTTTCTTCTTCAAATGCTTTCTCAAGTTGGTCTAACAAGTTTTAATAGGGAAATTTGGGGACAAAGTGAGGTTTAATGGGGGTTTACAAGCTTGAACTCAAGCTTCCATGGAGGTTTGCAATGGAGGAGAGAGAGAGAGTGAGGGTGGCCGGCTAGTTTAGTGAGGAGAGTGATTTTCTTTTATATATATATATATATATATATATCATTTATGTCTTTAATTAGCTATTTGACTTAGTCCAAATTTGTAGGAAAAATTAAATTAATTTTGACATCATAATTGATGTCATCACATGATGTAATAATTTCATTTTCCTTACTTTTTTTTTCTTTTGCATTTATTTTTCTACTAGTTCTTTAATTTAATTCTTGATCCCGAAATTTTCTTTTCTCCGATTTTATTGAACAGTTAGGTCAGGAGTCAGCTCTAGGGGTGAATTGACCAAATTACCCCTCACCGGTTTGATCTGGTTTACAAGTAATTCAATATTTCTTTCAGATCTCTAACCTAACTATTTAACCTGCTTAACAATTCTTTTCTATGATTTTCTCTTTTCCACTGTGTTCACAATGGTCCTAAGGACCACGGCGTCATATTTTCCGATTCGAAATTTGAGTTAAGACTAACCTCACAGTCATTTCTTAGGAAGGTCACCCATCGCTGTGACTTTTGACTCATTTAACTTTTTATGCTTTATTTTTCTTCTTTATACTTAACTATTTAATAATTACTAATTATTTGTATTCAAGTCTTTTCTAGGTGTCTTAGATGTGGTTCTAATTTTCTTAATTGTCTAGACCGACACCGGTCATCGGAATAGTGAAATATACCAGGCTATGCAAATAGGGGTGTTACAGAGAAGATGCATATTAGTTTTTCAATTTTTGTCTCATTTATCTCCTTTTTATTAGTTTATTAAGTAGTTGTCTAATGGTAATTGGTGGAGGGCTTTTAATTGCATCATGCTTACTCAAGCATGTTGTAATTATTAAGCTTTTCTTTTATTTTTTCTTTTCTTTCATTTCTACTCATTTTTAATTAAATTTTTAGCAATATTTATTCATATTTTATATCATATAATTTATTTACTTAATTGTATAAGTTGGCAAAAAATTGTCTTTGAAGGCGAAATGACCAAAATTCCCTTCGTTTTGCTTAACGGACTAAAATTGTCTGTACTGATCATAAAAATTCTCTTAACCTTTTCTTGGCATTCTAATGCTACCTAGGTCTCCATAACTCTTCTCTGGCATCCCATAAATTATTTCATGGAATTTCCCTCGAGTTTAGGGCTACTAGTTGTAAAGACAGCAACTTCTCGTTAGGGTCACCCATCACAGGGGCACTGGCTCATTTAACCTTGTTGTATTTCATTTATAAATTTTTTCCTAAATTTTTCTTATACTTAATTGAATTATTTATGACTCCTCACTCTAATTATAGTTCTAGACATTCTGGCTCTCAGATCAGACATTGGTCATCGGAACAGTAGAACATATGGACTATCTAAAGTGAGGGTGTTACAATTCTTCCCCTCTAACAAAAATTTCGTTCTCGAAATTTACCTAATGTACATAGTCAAAGATCTGCATTAGTGTCACCTCGACTCATATGAATACAATGCATGTCATGCATACTATCTTATTCTATTTATTGATGCCTAGGAACGCCTAAACCGTGCTCTGATACCATTAAATGTGACATCCCTTACCCATATGCAGTGTAGCCGAGCAAGACATGTCACACTCAGTGCCGGAGCACCCTATCTTATCTTACTTTATTCTTTTAATAATTTATTCTCGTTATATTTTAATATCAATTAAATTCATAGGAGAAACCAGCGGAGTTTCCCTTGTTTTGTTACCAGTTGGCGTATTTTACTATTTACCTATTTGAAATTTCAACAATATTTTCACAATAAAATCTCATTCATACTAATTATAATTATCTCATCAATTCAAATATCCTCTATATAATTCAATTTCATATTCATTTCTATACATTCCCATTCATTCTTAACTCATGTAAAAATTTTCAATCTTCATTAATTTACATGATATATAATTTAATCACATATGAACTAACTGATTTATTAATTTACAATACATAAATATTAATTACAATTTACTAGTTTACATTACAACATAAGAAATATTTATACTATACAAAATACATAAAATGACTAATGTGAGCCCTATCTACATGCATTGTTAAGGAGGTAACAACTTTAAACACTCTGCAGATTCGATCTCCAAGATCCTAGTTTCAGCTTTACGTTCAGTACCTGCGCGAGAAAATAAATCCATCGGGCTAAGCATTGCTGCTTAGTGGTGCTATAATATAATAAAGAAACTAATATAAAATAAAGAAAAAACGGAAGCAATATTTGGATGCATAAGAATTAATTTAATTTCGTGTGAGATTACTAATATTAATTTTTAGTTATCCTAATTTGTCCTTCTTTGAAAATGTTTAGTGTATAAACTTTACAGTAATAATACATACAACATTCAATTAGTTAACAATATTAAATTTAGTTTTAATTTATTATGAGAGACGCATTTGTAATATTTATTTACGTTCTACTTATTTTGCAAATCTTTTTATCATTTCACTAATTTATTTCTAGGTATTTTGAATCATTGCATAATAAATAAACTTTAAAACTAATTCTAGTTTCTTTCTTATTCATTCATTTAATTCACATTATTCTTAACAAATTACACTACCCAAGTAACTTATAACAGGCTGACTAAACTGGATAAGCGGGTTGTTGGCACTGGACACCGCGGTGCCTCGGGCCGTCATACCATGGGATGTGTAAGCTCAGTACGTCAACCACGTATGCAGTCAGTATGGATAAAAAACCATGATAACATATCAGTATGGCTAAAAGTCATGATAACAAGAAATCGGGCATAAAAGCCATGAGTGTGGGCATAAAGCCATGAATACAGGCATAAAGCCTTACGCAGTACTGCTAAACAATACCCTATTGGCATGTCAATCTATCCAATTTGACACACGTATCTAGGCAATACATGGGCACATTAGTACCATTAAGAGTTCATAAGTATCATTATTTCATTATATGTTCCAATTATAATTTACTACATTGTATATTTTATTCCTAGCAGAAGTGTAAATGTCTAAAATACAATTCTACCTAAATTATGCATTCATCATTTTATTCATTCATTATGTCATTCATATTGATCACACTTTATAACAATTATTTTCATGTGTAATTGTACTCAAAGCATTTTTCCTTATCCTTTCTCCAATAATGAGAACTAAAGTCTTATTCATATATTCATTTATTCATTACACTATGTATATAAATTATCATTCATATTCATCACAATTCACAGCAATGGTTTTAATAAACCATTATACTCAAAACATTCTTCTTGTTTCTCATATGCCATTAATTATGTAAAGTATTAATTTCTAATATTATTTCTTATGTCTTTCATATTACTATTCACTTGACCATTTCCCTTCAAAGGTTGACTTTTTAATTCATAATAGATTTGTTAAGCCTAAGTTCATTAAGATACCACATTTTGCATTTTATTTTTGTTGGCATTGATTGTCAAACTCAATTCCTAGCCTCCTAGATTTTATTTCAAAATTTCAGAATTTGAGGTCCAAATTCACTGTTCCATTGAACCTGGCTACAGTAAAAGTTTGATAAAACTTTTTTCATGAAAGTTATTCCTTATTGTGCCTTCTTTAATTTCTTTTTTGAATCACTCCTTTGGGGTTTTGTAGCTCAAGTTATGGCATTTTACCATAACTGGCCGGATTGACCTGTACCCAGAATTTTTGGGCAATCCTGAATTTGCCAGATTTGGTGTCCTGATTTTGGTGGACAATTCCATTAGGTTAATTCCAGAATTTGAGTTTCTACATGAAGGTTATTCTAAATTGCCTAAGCTTTCCATTGATATAAAATTCAGGTCAATTGGATATTTCTACACTGAGTTATGGCCAAATGAATAAACACTGTTCATTCGGTCACTTTTACCAGGTCCAGAATCGATTACCCAGATTTGGTCAATTTCTAGGGTATTCTAAGTTTATTTTCTGGGCAAGGTTTCTTCATCAAAGTTGTGCCATTATGTTTCTAGTTTCATGTCCAATTGGCCTTGCACCAATTGAACCTACATCTCTCAAGTTACAGCTGCCCAAACATGCTGGATTCACATCCAGTCCTGCAGGTCACCTAAAGCAGCATACCAATTCACTTCTTAATGCCACAATTCATTCCAATTTACATTCAATTCACCATAAATGGTCACTGATTGACCATTAAAACACTAATTCATCCTCAATGCACAAATCTCACAATTTAGCTCAAGAACCCTAATTCTCAAATTTCAATTCATGCACATACATCAATTCAACATACTTAATGATGTTATAAGTCTCATACTCATGTTCAAGACCACCCATATACAACTCAAATTCATTCAAAACTCATCAACACTTCCATCACTAGAGCTATCGAAAATTTTAGTTGGTTCATACATGGATATGTTCTTTTAATTTTATGAATTTCTAACTAAATCCATACACTTAACTTCAAATTTAAAGAGAAAGATGGAGAGATATAGCACTAACCTTTTGATGAGCTAACTTGAGCTTGTAATTCTTCTCAATTTCTTCTTCAAATTGCTGTCTCAAGCCTGCTCTAGTGGTAAGGAGTAATTTTAGTGAAGATAGGAAGGGGTTTTATGGTGTGAAATTAAGGTTATGAAGAGAGAGAAATGAGAAAACTCTAATGGAAGTTAAGAGGAATAGGGCTGCCGAAATTGGAGGAGAAGATGCAAATTTGTTTTTTAATTTTTTTCTCATTTATCTCCTTTTTATTAGTTTATTAAGTAGTTGTTTAATGGTGATTGGTGGAGGGCTTTTAGTTGCATCATGCTTACTTAAGCATGATGTAATTATTAAGCTTTTCTTTCATTTTTTCTTTTCTTTCATTTCTACTCATTTTTAATTAAATTTTTAGCAACATTTATTCATATTTCATGTCATATAATTTATTTACTTAATTGGACAAGTTGGCCGAAAATCATCTCTGAAGGCGAAATGACCAAAATGCTCTTTGTTTTGCTTGACGGACTAAAATTGTCTGTACCGATCTTAAAAATTCTCCTAACCTTTTCTTGGCATTCTAATGCTACCTAGGCCTCCGTAACTCTTCTCTGGAATCTAAAAAATTATTTCACGAAATTTTCCTCTAGTTTAGGGCTACTAGCTGTAAAGATAGCAACTTCCCGTTATGGTCACCCATCATCGGGGCACCGGCTCATTTAACTTTGTTGTATTTCATTTATAAATTTTTTCCTAAATTTTTCTTATACTTAATTGAATTATTTATGACTTCTCACTCTAGTATAATTATAGTTCCAGATATTCTGGCTGTCTGGTCAGACATTGGTCATCGGAACAGTAGTGTTAGTAGTATGCCCTAGAGCATATCATTTAGTATGTATCTTGTAGATATTTTTATTAATAAAAGGCATTCCTACTTTTCCGTTTACATAATATATTTATGTGTAATAGAAAAGGTCTATTGATATTTTGTTAGAAATATTATTCTTAAATTGTTAAGCATATGAGTGACAATATTTCTAAGACAAAGTATCATAAATAGGTTCACAATCGAGGATACTTCATAATAAGGACATGACTTATCCAGAAAGATTGTATTCATGTTTGTCCCAAGTTATTTATATGAGATATAAATAAGATGGAATGGTGAGTCTCATGCCATATAACAAATATGATAGGCACTTATAAATGATAAGTAGGCCGAACCAGTGACACTTATGACAAGCACATGGAGTTTACTCTTGTCAATGTTTTATCATAAATCATATCACTGCATATAATCTTTAGACCTGAGATAGCATAGTTATCTTGTATATAGGTAGTTTGAGTTTGATACTGCTTCATACTTGTACTGTGTATGGGTACATGGGCATGTGTTGGCTCCTACTAGTTATATATGGAGGTAGGTGTTGATCAAGATGGAATCTGTTCCTCTAAGTAAATAGAGATAAAATCCTATGTTCATTTAATTGTTCTTGATATTTCAAGTTCCTGGCTAGGACAGATAGATTTATTTAGAAAAGAGTTTCTGATAAGAAAATCTTTTTAATCAAGAATTGGAATTAAAAGAGAACATAATATTCATAGCAAATGGAGTTTGACATAAACCATGACTCTAGCTTGAGTTAGGATTTTGCAACAGAGAGATTCTAGTGCATGGTAACATATGATTATAAGTTCATTTAAGGCAAACCTTATTACTAATTGGGTGGCCATGGCATGCTATGCTAGGTGTTATCCATGGTTTATGAGGTTCATAAAATGATTTAGAGAAATCATTTATGGTAAGAAAGGGTTCTGATGATATTAAGAGTTGATATCATGTCTCATTGCCAATTAGTGATGAGCCTAGTAAGTCACACACATACACAAGTTATCACCTATTTAAATATGATTTAATTAATTAATTAAAGAGTTTAATTGATTAATTAAATAGGTTTGGTTTGCAATTAAATTACAAAGTCCCTAGCATGACTTTAAACCAAATCTAGATTATTGGATGTGCAGTATAAATTAAATTTATATTTAAAGTATTTAAATATGAATTTAATTAATGAGAAATTAATTAATAGAGATTAATTAATTAATTTATATTTGATATAAATTAATTAGAAGAAGAAAAAAATAAATATTTTGGGTTAAGAACTCAAAATTAAGACACAAGGGCATTTTGGTCATTTCACAGTGTGACACGTGGCACCATGAGATGGTGACACATGGGATAACACATAAGCTTGCCAAATGTTTTTTAATCATGTAAGATGATTAAAATCAAGATTAAATATAGGTTTGACACTTGGCACAATGTGATTGGGTCACTTAAACCTAGAGCTAATCAAAGGGTGACATGTGACAAGGGTTTAATGTGTTAACCTAGCTATATAAGTGTTGTTATGAAAAAGAAAAGCAACCAGCAGCCACTCCTCTCCTTTGTCACGCCATTTTGAGGCTCTCCATCTATTCTTCTTCATCTCTCATCAATTCAAACAGATTAGCCATCAATCTCTTGAATTAAGAACACTATAAATTGTTTCTAGTGTCCTGTTTATATCTCTAATCTCTTAAAAGGCAGAACTTGAATTTCTAATTAATAGAAAAAGCTTTAGAAGCTGTTCAAGGGCTGCCATAGGTGTTCTTGGTGTGGACAAGCTAGAGGGACAACATCTGGTGTCCTGAAGATGAATCTTAAAGCGCAGAATCTGTTGCGATTGCATCAAGAGGTTAGTGTAATCGTTCTTGATTTAATCTAGGGTTCTAAAACTAATCTGATTAATTTTCAAATCTTAAATGGCAAATACAGATCCAAAAATATATTAAAAGAGTTTTAATATGTTGTTTATCATTGAAATCAAATAGATAAAAATAAATCTTGCATGATGCATGTGACCCTAGGTGAAAATTTTTGAATTTAATGGTATAAACTTGTGATTTTCACGCTTCCGTTCCTTCAATTGGTATCAGAGCCACTATATTTGCCATTTAGATTGATGTTTATTTGATTTAAATGTGTGTTTGATCATAAGATCAAAAGTTCATTGCTGGTTGCAAAGCCAAGGTGGCGGCACAAATGATGAACACCATGGTGCGCATGGTTGATGCACCACAATGGTGTGCAAAGGTAAATGGGTGGTGAATGTGCAATTGTTGTATGATCTAAGATCCATTTTATGTCTAATTAAATTGTTTAATTAGAATTTTTATTACACAATTAAATTATGATTCAAATCAGAATTTTAAAAATTGTTTGAATGTGATTCAAATCTGAATTTTAAAAGTTGTTTGAATGTGATTCAAATCTGAATTTTTAAAGTTGTTTGAAACATATTTAGATCTGATTTTTTAAAATTGATTGAATAAAATTCAGATCTGATTTTTTAAAAAATGTTTGAATGTGATTCAAATCTGATTTTTTAAAAAATGTTTGAATGTGATTCAAATTTGAATTTTTTAAGTTGTTTGAATGTGATTCAGATCTGAATTTTTAAATTTGTTTGAATGAGATTCAAATATGAATTTTTAAATTTATTTGAATCATATTCAAATCTGGATTTTTAAGTTGAATATGAGATATTCAATTTAATTTAAGTATGTATGTTTCATTTAATTGTTAAATAGTAATATGCATGATGGATGATCATGGAATATAAAAGACCAATGTGATTGGATTTATTTCTTTTATGTTTCTTTGGGATTGTAAATTAATTTATTTATTTTAATTTATTTTGGGTATGTATTATTAAGTTTGTAATAATTTTTAGATTGTAATTTCATTTATTTAAGTTCTTATAAATTCGCCTTGGTATGCCAAGGATTACTATGTAATATTGGATTGCAAGAAGTTCAAGAGCATTGGTGGGACCAGTGGGAGGAATTCAAGATCAAGTGTTGATTATGTACTCCTTTAGCAACTCTTGTAAAATGAATGAATGAAATGCACCTAGGAATGCCCTGATTCAATTCTTGGTGGCTCAGAATTGAATCCTTTAGAAAGTCCATGATCATACCATATTTATTGCTTATCCATGAATGCATGAGATGTATGGGAATGTATGCTATTATATGATATATGCATGCTAAATGGATAATGTGCAAAGTGAGACCTTAATAGTAATTAGAATGACCATAAAATCTTCCAAACAAATGATTAAGTTGAAAATGTTATAATTAAAGTAATTATAACATAGGCCCTCTATTGGAGCAATTATTTTAAGAAATTTTAAATAGTTGCATAAGATGCAATTAATTTAAGAGATTTTCTTAAGAATAATTGTTAAGCGTGAGATGTTGTAAATATGTAAATGGTTTAGTGGCCAATATTGGATGTACCTGAGGACATTAAAATTATTTGCATAATTACTGGCTCAATGGGATCAACTTAACTAATACAAGATAAGTCAATAATGGATGTACCTGAGATTTTGAGCATTAGGGGCTAGGTAAAGGATTGAACCTCACATGAGAAGTGATGGGCAAGAAGTTGCTCACTTATAGTTTATTGTAATTCCAATAATGGATGTACCTGAGGATGATCAATAGAATTATAAGAATTCAATCACCTACTAGAAATCCATCTAACTAGGATTTCCGTTTTCTACTTTGGAAGTGTAGGATTCGCTAAGTTAGTGGGAGGACTAATTTGATTAAAAGACCATAATCATTTTGGTTAATTACATGATACATTTACTAATTAATCTGGTTATTTTCTGCAGTTAATTTTCTAATAAAAATGAGCACAGAACAACCATTACCATCCAATATCCTTGCAAGCATATTTGATCGCAATAGGTTGACAGGACCTAATCTATCTGATTGGCTAAGAAATTTGAAACTTGTCCTGAACCTTGAACATATAGGATATATTCTAGATTCAAATGTTCCTGGTCCCTTCCCTCCAGAGACCACACAGGAGGAACATGAAACTTTGGATAAGTGGAAGGAGCATGATATGAGAGCTAAGTGTTACATGCTTGCTTCCATGAGTAATGAGTTACAGAAGCAGCATGAAAACATGCAGAGTGCGAGTGAGATCCTCCTTCACCTACAAGAGTCGTATGGTGAGCACAGCAAGAATGCTAGGTATGAGATATCTAGACAGCTATTCCGTATGAGGATGTCTGAGGGACTGAATGTTGGGGATCATGTCCACAAGATGATTCGGCTGATTGAGCAATTGGAACATCTTGACTTCAATGTGGATTTCCAACTACAGACGGATTTGATCCTTCAGTCCCTTCCTGAGTCTTTTGGGAATTTTGTGACAAATTTTCATATGACTAAACAGGAATGTACCTTAGCTGGTTTACTCAACATGCTGGTTATTGCCCAAAAGAATATGCCGTGCAATAAAGAAAAAGAGGTAGCTTTGATTGCTTCTTCTTCTGCTGGAAAGTCCAACAAGAAGAAGGGCAATAAGAAAAAGAAACCTCAGATTCCTGGTCCTTCCAAGAAAATAGCTAAACTGAAAAGGAAGACTAAAGCTGATGGAGGCAAAGGAAAGTGTTTCTACTGCCAAAAGGATGGGCACTGGAAAAGGAACTGCCCAGAGTATCTTGCTTCTCTGAAGGACAAGAAGGATACATCTTCGGAAGGTTTGTCCATATCTTGTTATTTAGATTCTGATGACACTCATAGTTCATCTACAACTTGGGTTTTAGATATTGGTGCCAGTTCTCACATTTCTAATGATATGCAGGAACTAGCAAATAGTAGCAGCTTGCGTTCTCAAGATATTAGAGTCCGGATTAGCAATGGCTCAACTGTTGAAGCTTTAGCCATAGGATCTAAATCTTTTTACATGTTTAGACATGTTTTGTGTTTGGATAATGTTTTATATGTACCTGATGCTTTTAAGTGAAGGAACGGAAGTGTGAAAAACACAAGATTATACCATTGAATTCAAAAATTTTCACCTAGGGTCACAAGCACCATGCAAGATTTATTTTTATCTATTTGATTTCAATGATAAACAACATATTAAAACTCTTTTAATATGTTTTTGGATCTGTATTTGCCATTTAAGATTTTAAAATTAATCAGATTAATTTTAGAACCCTAGATTAAATCAAGAACGATTACACTAACCTCTTGATGTGCTGCAGCGTGTCTGCGCCTTTGAGATTCGTCTTCAGGACACGGATGTTGTCCCTCTAGCTTGTCCACACCAAGAACACCTATGGCAGCCCTTGAACAGCTTCTAAAGCCTTTTCTATTAATTAGAAATTCAAGTTCTGCCTTTTAAGAGATTAGAGAAGCAAACAGGACACTAGAAACAATTTCTAGTGTTTTTAATTCAAGAGATTGATGGCTAATCTCTTTGAATTGATGAGAGATGAAGAGAAATAGCTGGAGAGGCTCAAAGTGGCGTGACATATGAGAGGAGAGGCTGCTGGTTGTGTTTTCTTTTCATAACCCCACTTAAATAGCTAGGTTAACACATTAAACCCTAGCCACATGTCACCTTTTGATTAGCTCTAGGTTTAAGTGACTCAATCACATTGTGCCAAGTGTCAAACCTATATTTAATCTTGATTTTAATCATCTTACATGATTAAAAATATTTGGCAAGCTTATGTGTTATGCCATGTGTCACCATCTCATGGTGCCACGTGTCACACTGCAAAATGACCAAAATGCCACTGTGTCTTAATTTTGAGTTCTTAACCCAAAATAATTATTTTCTTCTTCTAATTAATTTATATCAAATATAAATTAATTAATTAATCTCTATTAATTAATTTCTCATCAATTAAATTCATATTTAAACACTTTAAATATAAATTTAATTTATACTACACATCCAATAATCTAGATTTGGTTTCAAGTCATGCTAGGGACTTTGCAATTTTATTGCAAACCAAATCTATTTAATTAATCAATTAAACTCTTTAATTAATTAATTAAATCATATTTAAATAGGTGATAACTTGTGTATGTGTGTGACTTACTAGGCTCATCACTAATTGGCAATGAGACATGATATCAACTCTTAATATCATCGAACTCTTTCTTACCATAAATGATTTCTCTAAATCATTTTATGAACCTCATAGACCATGGTTAACACCTAGCATAGCATGCCATGGCCACCCAATTAGTAATAAGATTTACCTTAAATGAACCTATAATCATATGTTACCATGCACTAGAATCTCTCTGTTACAAAATCCCAACTCAAGCTTGAGTCATGATTTATGTCAAACTCCATTTGCTATGAATATTATGTTCTTTTTTAATTCCAGTTCTTGATTAAAAGATTTTCTCATCAGAAACTCTTTTCTGAATAAATCTATCTGTCCTGGCCAGGAACTTGAAAACATCAAGAACAATTAAATGAACATAGGATTTTATCTCTATTTACTTAGAGGAACAGATTCCTTCTTGATCAACACCTACCTCCATATATAACTAGCAGGAGCCAACACATGCCCATATACCCATACATAGTACAAGTATGAAAGCAGATCAAACTCAAACTACCTATATACAAGATAATCGTGCTATCTCAGTCTAAAGATTATATGCACTGATATGATTTATGACAAAACATTGACAAGAGTAAACTCCATGTGCTTGTCATAAGTGTCACTGGTTCGGCCTACTTATCATTTATAAGTGCCTATCATGTTTGTTATATGGCATGAGACTCACCATTCCATCTTATTTACATCTCATATAAATAACTTGGGAACAAACATGAATACAATCTTTCTGGATTAGTCATGTCCTTATTATGAAGTATCCTCGATTGTGAACCTATTTATGATACTTTGTGCTAGAAATATTATCACTCATATTCTTAACAACTTAAGAATAATATTTCTAACAAAATATCAATGGACCTTTTCTATTACACATAAATATATTATGTAAACGGAAAAGTGGAAATGCCTTTTATTAATAAAATATGTACAAGATACATACTAAATGATATGCTCTAGGGCATACTACTAACAATCTCCCACTAGCACTAGAGCCATTCATTACAATACCTTAGACCCATCTTCTCAAGATGTCGGTCTAACTGAACTTGTGATAAAAGCTTAGTGAATGGATCAGCTAGATTTTCAGCTGATGCTATTTTCTGCATGGCTATATTGCCTTGCCCAACTATATCTCTGATAATGTGGTAATGCCTTTTTATGTGTTTGGATTTTGGTGAGACCTTAGTTCCTTAGCCTGTATGACTGCTCCATTATTGTCACAGTGTAGTGGAACTGCTGACTCAATGGAAGGAACTCGTAAGTTACGTAACGAACTTCTTTATCAAACGACTTCCTTTGCGACATCGATGCAAAGAATATACTCGACCTCGTAGTGGAATCTGCAGTCGTGCTCTGTTTGGAACTCTTCCAACTGACTGCACCTCCATTACAAATGAACACATATCCAGAGGTAGACTTTCTATCATCGATATCTGATTGGAAATCAGAATTAGTATAACCATCCAATTGCAAGTCTCCACCTCCATAAATCAAGAATAAATCCTTAGTTCTTCTCAAGTACTTAAGAATATTCTTGTGATTATCCAGATGTTCCAAACACGGATTGGATTGATACCGCTAGTCAAACTAACGACATATGCGATATCCGCCTAGTACACAACATTGCATACATTAAACTTCCAATAGCCAAGCATATGGAATCCTGGCCATCTTATCTCTTTCTTGGTGTCTTTGGAGACATCTCTTTAGAAAGATGGATACCATGTCTCATCGGTAACAATCCTCTCTTGGAATCAAGCATGTTAAACCTCTTTAACACCTTTTCCAAGTATAGACTTTGGGATAAACCAATTATTCTTTTGCTCTATCTCTATAGATGCGAATCCCAAGAATATAGGTTGCCTCCCTAAGTCTTTCATGGAGAATGTATTTGACAACCATACCTTTATAGTCGTCAACATACTGTATCATTACCCATCAACGATGTCATCCACATATAAGACAAGGAAAGTGATAGCACTGTCACTAACCTTCTTATATACACATGGCTCATCCTCATTTTTGATAAAACCAAAAGATTTAATGGCTTTATCAAAACGGATGTTCCAACTCCTCGAAGCTTGTTTCAACCCATAAATGGATCGCTTTAGCTTGCATACCTTGGAACCATCTTGGGATTCAAATCCCCTAGGTTGTTCCATGAAAATGTTTTCTTCAATGTATCCATTGAGAAAAGCTGTTTTGACATCCATCTGCCAAATCTCATAATCATAGTATGCAGCTATTACTAATAAAATCTGAATTGATTTAAGCATGGCAACAGGCGAGAAAGTCTCCTCATAGTCTATTCCTTGCCTTTGGCGAAACCCTTTCGCTACTAGCCTTGCCTTATAGGTCTCTACCTTTCCATCAAAACTAATTTTCTTCTTGAAAACCCATTTGTTCCCTGTAGGTACAATACCTTCAGGTGGGTCAACAAGATCCCAAACTTGATTCTTATACATGGAATCAATCTCGGATTTCATAGCATCAATCCATTTTAAAGAGTCTATATCTGATATAGCTTCTTCATAGGTAAGTGGATCATCTCCATGATCTACTTCTTCATGAGTAGACAACTCTTGTTCTTCTTCATAAAGAAAACCATATCTCACTGGTGGGTGAGATACCCTGGTTGTTCTACGAGGCAGTGTAGATGTTTCATCAATGGGTATAGGTTGACTAGATGGATCTATATCCATCTGATCATTGGTTGGTCGAATTCTCCAATTCTAACTCTATTTGCCTTCCTTTGCCTCCTTCTTGAACAAACTGTTGTTCAAGAAATGTGGCATCTCTACTTATCACAACCTTTTGTGAAGTAGGCAAATAAAAATAATATCCAAAACTATCTTTTGGATATCCAACAAATCGACCACTTTCTGATCTGGTCTCCAATTTATCGTTGTTGACTTTTGATATAATTTGGACAACCCCAAATCTTAACATGCTTAAGACTTGGTTTTCTTCCATGCCATATCTCATAAGGTGTGGAAGAAAGCGATTTTCATCGAATCCTATTCAGAATATGTAAAGCTGATTCTAATGCAAATCCCCAAAAGAAGATTGGCATATCAGTATAGCTCATCATACTACATTCCATATCCAATAGGGTACGATTTCTCCTTTCTGATACACCATTCAGCTGTGGCGTTCCTGGAGGAGTCAGCTGAGAAAGAATGCCATGCTCTCTCAAGTATTCATCAAATTCAGTACTCAAATATTCACCTCCACGATCTGATCGAAGAGCTTTAATACTCTTTCCTGTTTGATTTTCTACTTCATATTTAAATTCTTTGAACTTTTCAAAGGATTCATGTTTTTATTTCATCAAATACAAATACCCAAACCTTGATTTATCATCAGTTAAAGTAATAATGAAAGCCCTCTAGCCATTTCTTTAAATGGACCACATACATCACTATGTATTAGCTCCAAAATATTTTCAGCTCTTAGCCCTTGTCCAACAAAGGGTGATCTAGTCATTTGCCACAAGGCAAGATTCACAAGTTGAAGTAGGCTTAGAGCCCAATGAGGATAAAATCCCCATTTTCTCGGTTTGCAATCCTATCTTACGCAACATGACATAACCTTAAGTGCCAAATATATTTTGAACTTGAGTTGGTTTTACCATGGCATTGCATTCATTTAGATTGCTATACTGCGGCGATGGAAACACTTTCTTCGGCAATGGAAACACTTTCTGTTGGCGGTGGAAACACTTTCCTTTGCCTTTGTCGACTTTGGTCTTCCTTTTACGTTTAGCTATTTTCTTGGAAGGACAAGGAATCGAGGTTTCTTTTTCTTATTGCCCTTCTTCTTGTTGGACTTTCCAGTGAGAAGAAGATGCAACAAAGCTACCTCTTTTCCTTTATTGCACGGCATATTCTTTTGGGCAATAACCAGCATGTTGAGTAATTCAGCTAAGGTGCATTCTGTTTAGTCATATGGAAATTTGTCACAAAATTCCCAAAGACTCGAGGAAGGGATGAAGGATCAAATCCGTTTGTAGTTGGAAATCCATGTTGAAGTCAAGATGTTCCAAGCTGCTCAATCACCGAATCATCTTGTGGACATGATCCCCAACATTACATCCCTCGGACATCCTCATACGGAATAGCTATCTAGATATCTCATACCTAGCATTCTCTTTGTGCTCACCATACAACTTTTGTAGGTGAAGGAGGATCTCACTAGCACTCTGCATGTTCTCATGTTGCTTACGTAACTCATTACTCATGGAAGCAAGCATGTAACACTTAGCTCTCATATCATGCTCCTTCCACTTGTCCAAAGTATCATGTTCCTCTTGTGTGGCCTCTGGAGGTAAGGGACCAGAACATTTGAATCTAGAACATATCCTATATGTTCAAGGTTCAGACAAGTTTCAAATTTCTTAGCCAATCAGACAGATTAGGTCTGTCAACTGTTGTGATCAAGTATGCTTGCAAGGATATTGGATGGTGGTGGTTGTTTTGTGCTCATTTTTATCGAGAAAATTAACTGAGAAAATAACCAGTTAATTAGTAAATGTATCATGTAATTAACCAAAATGATTATGGTCTTTTAATCAAATTGGTCCTCCCACTAACTTAGCGAATCCTACACTTCCAAAGTAAACGGAAATCCTAGTTGGATGGATTTCTAGTGGGTGATTGAATTCTTATAATTCTATTGATCATCCTCGAGTCCATCCATTATTGGAATTACAATAAACTATAAGTGAGCAAATATATGCCCAACGCATCTCATGTGAGGTTCAAACCTTAACCTACCCCCTAAAGCTCAAAATCTCGGTACATCCATTATTGACTTATCTTGCATTAGTTAAGTTGATCCCATTGAGCCGATAATTATGCAAATAATTTTAATGTCCTCAGGTACATCCAATATTGGCCACCAAACCATTTACATATTTACAACTTCTCATGCTTAACAATTATTCTTAAGAAAATCTCTTAAATTAATTGCATCTCATGCAACTATTTAAAATTTCTTAAAATAATTGCCCCAATGGAGGGCTTATGTTATAATTACTTTAATTATAGCATTTCCAACTTAATCATTTGTTTGGAAGATTTTATAGCCAACCTAATTACTATTAAGGTCTCACTTTGCACATTATCCATTTAGCATGCATATATCATATAATTGCATACATTCCCATACATCTCATGCATTCATGGATAAGCAGTAAATATGGTATGATCATGGACTTTCTAAGGGATTCAATTAGGCCACCAAGAATTGAATCAGGGCATTCCTAGGTGCATTTCATTCATTCATTTTACAAGAGTTGCTGAAGGAGTACATAATCAACACTTGATATTGAATTCCTCCCACTGGTCCCACCAATGCTCTTGACCTCCTTGAACTTCTTGCAATCCAATATTACATAGTAATCCTTGGCATACCAAGGCGAATTTACAACAACTTAAATAAATGAAATTACAACCCAAAAATATTACAAACTTAATAATACATGCCCAAAATAAATTAAAATAAATTAATTAATTTACAATCCCAAAGAAACATAAAAGAAATAAATCCAATCACATTGGTCTTTTATAGTCCATGATCATCCATCATGCATATCACTATTTAACAATTAAATAAAACATACATTCTTAAATTAAATTGAATATCTCATATTCAACTTAAAATTCAGATTTGAATATGATTCAAATAAATTTAAAAATTCAGATTTGAATCTCATTCAAACAAATTTAAAAATTCAGATTTGAATCACATTCAAACAACTTCAAAAATTCAGATTTGAATCACATTCAAACATTTTTAAAAATCAGATTTGAATCACATTCAAATATTTTTGAAAAATCAGATCTGAATTTTATTGAATCAATTTTAAAAATCAGATTTAAATATGATTCAAACAACTTTAAAAATTCAGATTTGAATCTCATTCAAACAACTTTTAAAATTCAGATTTGAATCACATTCAAACATTTTTAAATTTCTGATTACAATCAAAAATTAATTGTGTGATAAAAACAAAAAAATAAACACATAAATTAGTCAAAGAATAGGCCTTAGATCATACAACAATTGCAGAATTAAAAGCCAAACCTTGAATCACCCATGGAACCATTGTTGCCGCTACCAATGGTGGCTTCTCCATGTGTGACGCCACATCTCATGATCCAACCAGCAATGAATCTCTTGATCTCATGATCAAACACACAATTAAATTATATAATCAACAATCTAAATGGCAAATATAGTGGCTCGATACCAATTGAAGGAACGGAAGTGTGAAAAACACAAGATTATACCATTGAATTCAAAAATTTTCACCTAGGGTCACAAGCACCATGCAAGATTTATTTTTATCTATTTGATTTCAATGATAAACAACATATTAAAACTCTTTTAATATGTTTTTGGATCTGTATTTTCCATTTAAGATTTTAAAATTAATCAGATTAATTTTAGAACCCTAGATTAAATCAAGAACGATTACACTAACCTCTTGATGTATTGCAGCGTGTCTGCCTTTGAGATTCGTCTTGAGGACACGGATGTTGTCCCTCTAGCTTGTCCACACCAAGAACACCTATGGCAGCCCTTGAACAGCTTCTAAAGCCTTTTCTATTAATTAGAAATTCAAGTTCTGCCTTTTAAGAGATTAGAGATGCAAACAGGACACTAGAAACAATTTCTAGTGTTTTTAATTCAAGAGATTGATGGCTAATCTCTTTGAATTGATGAGAGATGAAGAGAAATAGCTGGAGAGGCTCAAAGTGGCGTGACATATGAGAGGAGACGCTGCTGGTTGTGTTTTCTTTTCATAACCCCACTTAAATAGCTAGGTTAACACATTAAACCCTAGCCACATGTCACCTTTTGATTAGCTCTAGGTTTAAGTGACTCAATCACATTGTGCCAAGTGTCAAACCTATATTTAATCTTGATTTTAATCATCTTACATGATTAAAAATATTTGGCAAGCTTATGTGTTATGCCATGTGTCACCATCTCATGGTGCCACGTGTCACAATCGCAAAATGACCAAAATGCCTCGTGTCTTAATTTTGAGTTCTTAACCCAAAATAATTATTTTCTTCTTCTAATTAATTTATATCAAATATAAATTAATTAATTAATCTCTATTAATTAATTTCTCATCAATTAAATTCATATTTAAACACTTTAAATATAAATTTAATTTATACTACACATCCAATAATCTAGATTTGGTTTCAAGTCATGCTAGGGACTTTGCAATTTTATTGCAAACCAAATCTATTTAATTAATCAATTAAACTCTTTAATTAATTAATTAAATCATATTTAAATAGGTGATAACTTGTGTATGTGTGTGACTTACTAGGCTCATCACTAATTGGCAATGAGACATGATATCAACTCTTAATATCATCGAACTCTTTCTTACCATAAATGATTTCTCTAAATCATTTTATGAACCTCATAGACCATGGTTAACACCTAGCATAGCATGCCATGGCCACCCAATTAGTAATAAGATTTACCTTAAATGAACCTATAATCATATGTTACCATGCACTAGAATCTCTACATTACAAAATCCCAACTCAAGCTTGAGTCTTGTTTTATTTCAAAATCCATTTGCTATGTATATTATGTTCTCTTTTAATTCCAGTTATTGATTAAAAGATTTTTCTCATCAGAAACTATTTTCTGAATAAATCTATCCGTCCTTGCAAGGAACTTGAAAACATCAAGAACAATTAAATGAACATATGATTTTATCTCTATTTACTTAGAGGAACAGATTCCTTCTTGTTCAACACCTACCTCCATATATAACTAGCAGAGCCAACACATGCCCATATACCCATACATAGTACAAGTATGAAAGCGATATCAAACTCAAACTACCTATATACAAGATAAGTGCTATCTCAGTCTAAAGATTATATGCACTGATATGATTTATGACAAAACATTGACAAGAGTAAACTCCATGTGCTTGTCATAAGTGTCACTGGTTCGGCCTACTTATCATTTATAAGTGCCTATCATGTTTGTTATATGGCATGAGACTCACCATTCCATCTTATTTACATCTCATATAAATAACTTGGGAACAAACATGAATACAATCTTTCTGGATAAGTCATGTCCTTATTATGAAGTATCCTCGATTGTGAACCTATTTATGATACTTTGTGCTAGAAATATTGTCACTCATATTCTTAACAACTTAAGAATAATATTTCTAACAAAATATCAATGGACCTTTTCTATTACACATAAATATATTATGTAAATGAAAAAGTGGAAATGCCTTTTATTAATAAAATATGTACAAGATACATACTAAATGATATGCTCTAGGGCATACTACTAACATTAAGAACATCATTTATATATCTAGTTTGACTAGAAATGGCTATGAATTTCAATTCACAGATGATGTTTGCAATATTTATTTTGGAAATAAATATGTTGGTTCGGGTTATATGAATGATGGTCTTTATTATTTGGATAATAATGACAAACACAAATTGAATGCAATGCCATGGTGAAAACCAACTCAAGTTCAAAATATATTTGGCACTTAAGGTTATGTCATATTGCAGAAGATAGGATTGCAAAACTGGAGAAAATGGGGATTCTATCCTCATTGGGCTCTGAGCCTACTCCAACTTGTGAATCTTGCCTTCAGGGCAAAATGACTAGATCACCCTTTGTTGGACAAGGGCTAAGAGTTGAAAATATTTTGGAGCTAATACATAGTGATGTATGTGATCCATTTAAAGAAATGGCTAGAGGGGGCTTTCCTTATTTTATTACCTTTACTGATGATAAATCAAGATTTGGGTATTTGTATTTGATGAAATACAAACATGAATCCTTTGAAAAGTTTAAAGAATTTAAATCTGAAGTAGAAAATCAAATAGGAAAGAGTATTAAAGCTCTTCGATCAGATCGTGGAGGTGAATATTTGAGTACTGAATTTGATGAATACTTGAGAGAGCATGGCATTGTTTCTTAGCTGACTCCTCCAGGAATGCCACAGCTGAATGGTGTATCTGAAAGGAGAAATCGTACCCTATTGGATATGGTACGTAGTATGATGAGCTATACTGATTCGCCAATCTCCTTTTGGGGATTTGCATTAGAATCAGATTTGTATATTCTGAATAGGATTTCATCAAAATCAGTTTCTTCCACACCTTATGAGATATGGCATGGAAGAAAATCAAGTCTTAAGCATGTTAAGATTCGGGGTTGTCCAGCTTATATCAAAAAGCTGAACACTGATAAATTGGAGACCAGATCAGAAAAAGGTCGATTTGTTGGATATCCAAAAGATAGTTTTGGATTTTTTTTTTTACTTGCCTACTCCACAAAAGGTTGTGATAAGTAGAGATGCCACATTTCTTTAACAACAGTTTGTTCAAGAAGGAGGCAAAGGAAGGCAAATAGAGTTAGAATTGGAGAATTCTGACCAACCAATGCATCGATGGATATAGATCCATCTAGTCAACCTATACCCGTTGATGAAACATCTACAGCTGTTCCTCATAGAACAACCAGGGTATCTCACCCACCAGTGAGATATGGTTTTCTTCATGAAGAAGAACAAAAGTTGTCTACTCATGAAGAAGTAGATCATGTAGATAATCCACTTACCTATGAAGAAGCTATATCAGATATAGACTCTTCAAAATGGATTGATGCTATGAAATCCGAGATTGATTCCATGTATAAGAATCAAGTTTGGGATCTTGGTGACCCACCTAAAGGTATTGTACTTATAGGGAATAAATGGGTTTTCAAGAAGAAAATTGGTTCTGATGGAAAGGTAGAGACCTATAAGGCAAGGCTAGTAGCGAAAGGGTTTCGCCAAAGGCAAGGAGTCGACTATGAGGAGACTTTCTACTTTGTTGCCATGCTTAAATCAATTAGGATTTTATTAGCAATAGCTGCATACTATGATTATGAGATTTGGCAGATGGATGTCAAAACAGCTTTTCTCAATGGATACATTAAAGAAAACATTTTCATAGAACAACCTAGGGGTTTTGAATCCCAAGATGGTTCCAAGGTATGCAAGCTACAGCGATCCATTTATGGGTTGAAACAAGCTTCGAGGAGTTGGAACATCTGTTTTGATGAAGCCATTAAATCCTTTGGTTTTATCAAAAATGAGGATGAGCCATGTGTATATAAGAAAGTTAGTGATAGTGCTATCACTTTCCTTGTCTTATATGTGGATGACATACTGTTGATGGGTAATGACACAGGTATGTTGACAACTATAAAGGTAGGGTTTTCAAATACATTCTCCATGAAAGACTTAGGGGAGGCAACCTATATTCTTGGGATTCACATATATAGAGATAGAGCAAAAAGAATAATTGGTTTATCCCAATGTCTATACTTGGAAAAGGTGTTAAAGAGGTTTAACATGCTTGATTCCAGGAGAGGATTGTTACCAGTGAGACATGGTATCCACCTTTCTAAAGAGATGTCTCCAAAGACACCTGAAGAAAGAGATAAGATGGCCAGGATTCCATATGCTTTGGCTATTGGAAGTTTAATGTATGCAATGTTGTGTACTAGGCCGGATATCATATATGCTGTTAGTTTGACTAGCAGGTATCAATCCAATCCAGGTTTGGAACACTGAATAGCTGTTAAGAATATCCTTAAGTACTTGAGAAGAACTAAGGATTTATTCTTGATTTATGGAGGTGGAGACTTGCAATTGAATGGTTATACTGATTCTGATTTCCAATCAGATATCGATGATAGAAAGTCTACCTCTGGATATGTGTTCATTTGTAATGGAGGTGCAGTCAGTTGGAAGAGTTTCAAACAGAGAACGACTACAGATTCCACTACAGAGCCTAAGTATATTGCTGCATCAGATGCTGTAAAGGAAGCTGTTTGGATAAAAAAGTTCATGACAGAACTTACAGTAGTTCCTTCCATTGAGTCAGCAATTCCACTACACTGTGACAACAATGGAGCAGTCATACAGGCTAAGGAACCAAGGTCTCACCAGAAATCCAAACACATAGAAAGGCGCTACCACATTATCAGAGAAATAGTTGGGCGAGGCGATTTAGCCATGCAGAAAATAGCATCAGCTGAAAACCAGCTGATCCATTCACTAAGCCTATGTCACAGACTCAGTTAGACCTACATCTTGAGAAGATAGGTCTAAGATATTGTAATGAATGGCTCTAGTGCTAGTGAGAGATTATTAGTAGTATGCCTTAGAGCATATCATTTAGTATGTATCTTGTACATTTTTTTATTAATAAAAGGCATTTCCACTTTTCCGTTTACATAATATATTTATGTGTAATAGAAAAGGTCCATTGATATTTTGTTAGAAATATTATTCTTAAGTTGTTAAGAATATGAGTGACAATATTTCTAGCACAAAGTATCATAAATAGGTTCACAATCGAGGATACTTCATAATAAGGACATGACTTATCCAGAAAGATTGTATTCATGTTTGTTCCCAAGTTATTTTTATGAGATATAATAAGATGGAATGGTGAGTCTCATGCCATATAACAAATATGATAGGCACTTATATATGATAAGTAGGCCGAACTAGTGACACTTATAACAAGCACATGGAGTTTACTCTTGTCAATGTTTTGTCATAAATCATATCAGTGCATATAATATTTAGACCTGAGATAGCACAGTTATCTTGTATATAGGTAGTTTGAGTTTGATCTCGCTTTCATACTTGTCTTGTGTATGGGTATATGGGCATGTGTTGGCTCCTACTAGTTATATATGGAGGTAGGTATTGATCAAGATGGAATCTGCCTCTAAGTAAATAGAGATAAAATCCTATGTTCATTTAATTGTTCTTGATGTTTCAAGTTCTCTGACAGACAGATAGATTTATTCTAAAAGAGTTTACGATGAGAAAATCTTTTTAATCAAGAACTGGAATTAAAAGAGAATATAATATTCATAGCAAATGGAGTTTGACATAAACCATGACTCCAGCTTGAGTTGGGATTTTGTAACAGAGAGATTCTAGTGCATGGTAACATATGATTATAGGTTCATTTAAGGTAAACCTTATTACTAATTGGGTGGCCATGGCATGCTATGCTAGGTGTTAACCATGGTCTATGAGGTTCATAAAATGATTTAGAGAAATCATTTATGTTAAGAAAGGGTTCTGATGATATTAAGAGTTAATATCATGTCTCATTGCCAATTAGTGATGAGCCTAGTAAGTCACACACATACACAAGTTATTACCTATTTAAATATGATTTAATTAATTAATTAAAGAGTTTAATTGACTAATTAAATAGGTTTGGTTTGCAATTAAATTGCAAAGTCCCTAGCATGACTTTAAACCAAATCTAGATTATTGGATGTGCAGTATAAATTAAATTTATATTTAAAGTATTTAAATATGAATTTAATTAATGAGAAATTAATTAATAGAGATTAATTAATTAATTTATATTTGATATAAATTAATTAGAAGAAGAAAATAATTAGTTTGGGTTAAGAACTCAAAATTAAGACATAGGGGTATTTTGGTCATTTCACTGTGTGACACATGGCACCATGAGATGGTAACACATGGGATTACACATAAGCTTGCCAAATGTTTTCTAATCATGTAAGATAATTAAAATCAAGATTAAATATAGGTTTGACACTTGGCACAATGTGATTGGGTCACTTAAACCTAGAGCTAATCAAAGGGTGACATGTGGCAAAGGTTTAATGTGTTAACCTAGCTATATAAGTGTTGTTATGAAAAAGAGAAGTAACCAGCAGCCACTCCTCTCCTTTGTCATGCCATTTTGAGGCGCTCCATCTATTCTTCTTCATCTCTCATCAATTCAAAGAGATTAGCCATCAATCTCTTGAATTAAGAACACTAGAAATTGTTTCTAGTATCCTGTTTACATCTCTAATCTCTTAAAAGGTAGAACTTGAATTTCTAATTAATAGAAAAAGCTTTAGAAGCTGTTCAAGGGCTGCCATAGGTGTTCTTGGTGTGGACAAGCTAGAGGGACAACATCTGGTATCCTGAAGACGAATCTCAAAGGCGCAAACACGCTGTAGTGCATCAAGAGGTTAGTGTAATCGTTCTTGATTTAATCTAGGGTTCTAAAATTAATCTGATTAATTTTAAAATCTTAAATGGCAAATACAGATCCAAAAACATATTAAAAGAGTTTTAATATGTTGTTTATCATTGAAATCAAATAGATGAAAATAAATCTTGCATGATGCATGTGACCCTAGGTGAAAATTTTTGAATTCAATCGTATATACTTGTGATTTTCACGCTTCCGTTCCTTCAAGTAGAACATACAAACTATCTAAAGTGAGGGTGTTACAGGTCATAGATTAAATCCTCAATTAAAATCTAGTGTTACGAATTTTTTTCAAAATTTTGGCAGAGTGCCAGCTATGTTTTGAGAAAATAGTTCTTCAAAACCTAAAAAGAAACACACTCCCAATATTTTTACTCAACCACAACTCCAATACAAATCATTTTCATCTCCCAATTCAACATAATTAACTCAATTCAATTTTCAAATCATACTTCTCATCAGGAAAACCATACATGGATTTCAAAACTCAGGAAGAAATTTGAATATCATAATCATTAGGGTAATAAAATTAATATTATAACAATATGCAGATAAATAAAACCTCATTTTCCATTTCATTACATACTAAAATAGGATTATAAAAGTTCTTATACAACTACTCAAAGAAATTTCATACATATTATTACATGAATACATCAAAATTTAATGCACAAAGATATACCTATGATATACCCAGAGCTAGTCCCAATGTATCTTCAGGGAACCTTACTCAGCTACTCTATGTTCCTTTTACCTACGACAACATACAAAGCTATCGCTGAGGGGTGAACTCAGTGGTGCACAACTATAATTTAAAACATAGTACCATATACCTTAGCAAAATTACAGTAAAGAATTTGGAAATCTGGATATCCATCAAATTTAAAAAAAATCAAAATATTTGTTGCCAATAATACAAATCATTTGTTAAAATGACTTTGATTAAAAAACTCAATTTACCAAATCACAACTGGACATTTAAAGTAATTCCAGTAATTTATGAAAATAAAGATTAATTTCAATAAAATTAATTATACATAAATCCCATTTGAAATTAAAATTCTTTACTATTCAAAAACCATTCTTTATCTCATTAACTATGCAAGACTAATCCGTAAGGGCCATCTTCAAGGCGATATTAACTCCCTATGGTCGGGGAGATCGAATCGAGATTCTAACTCCCTATGGTGGGGGAGATCGAATCAAGATTCTTACTCCCTATGGTCGGGGAGATCAAATCATCGTGAACATTATACACCATAATAATGCAACTTCTGAAAGGGCCAATGAAAAACTTAGATCTAACCTCTAATAAGAGGAGAATCTAAGCATGTGCATGTACCATGGTAATCAAAACAAAGCTAACTCCATTGTCTCCTCAATAATTGAGGGACGGGTAATAACCTAGTCAAGCATCTATAGTGAGATATAAAACACATCATGAATCTCTTTGTCCTTTTTGTGAGCATAAATCACAATACAATTCAATTCAAAGTCAATTCCAATATCCAATAATTTTTTTATGCTCATCATAATTCAAAACATATTTAACCCATTTCCCATGTTAAGTATAAACCATTTTTCAAATCAAATTTTCAATGTAAACCATGTAAACATATTTCAATCAAAATTTTTCCGAAGCCAATTTCATTCAATTCATAACAAAATAAAATCATAATTAATTTTATTTTCCAAAACTAAACTCATTCATGCCATAACACATTTCAATAATCATTTAAATAATTTCAATAATTGGTAAACATAATATATGAAGAAACTAAAATCATTTAATCAAATAAAATATGCAAAACATGAATAATTTAAAACTAGTTGTGCACAAACCTCTTTTGTTGACTCAATTTACTCAAATTTTCATTTCTCCTTTGAAGATCCCTTTCCAACTAAAATACATAAATTTAAAGTGCTTCAGTATCCATTTCTAATAATTAAATTCCAACAATTTGTTTGCAAACTTATCTTACTCATTATGGTCAATAAATTTGGGTCCTTTGCATTTTTGTGTATATTGGCACTATTCATGATACTATTCAAGTCAAAATATTGACTTTTCCAAACTTAATAGGTTTATTAATTCTAATTGCACCCATATACCATATTTTGGGTGTCAATTTTGTTGGCATTGATTACCAATTCAATTTCTAATTTCCTAGGTGCAAATTCAAAAAGTCAGTTTTGGGTTACTGTTTTCTACTATCTATTGGTCTGATTACTGTAGGAATTTGGCTAAGTGTCCTTCATCAAAGTTGTTCCTTAATGTCTTAGCTTTAATTTTCTTTTTGAATCACTCCATTTGGAGTTTTGTAGCTCAAGTTATGACTATTTAGCTAAGGCTGGCCAGGTTGGTTACAATCCAGAATTCTGGTCACAGTTCTGGTTCTGGCAGTTTTGGTGTGTCGACTGCAGCTCACTTTTCGGATGGGTTATGGCTAGTATTTGTGTTTGTATTCTTCATTAAAGTTGTAGTGCTATGTTTAGATTTCCATAGGTATAAAATTCAGGTCATTTGGACCTTCCTACACCAAGTTATGGTTAAATAAACAAACACTGTTCATTTGCTCATTTTTGTACAGTGACAGTGTGCCAATTCCGGATTTAACCTAATTGTTCACTAACTTGAGTCATTTTCAGGGCAGGGTTTCAACATGAAAATTGTGGCATTATGTGTCTACTTTTATCTCCAATTGGCCTTACTCAAATTGGAGTGTTAGAATTATAGTTTTGGTCCTTGAAGTGGACCTTGGTTTGGCTATCCAGAATTGGACCCCTACCAATCCGAATTTGGTTTCACTTCTCACCGTTCCAACACACCTTAATTGGTCCCAATTGATCATTTTGAGTCTCAATTAGGTCAAAGTACATCAATTTACTAATTTCTCAAATTTTTCCCCCAAAACCCTAAGGGTCGAGAACCCTAATTTTCTAATTTGCTCAATTCATGCAATTAAAGTGTCCTCTTACATTTACATGCTCAATTAGGCTTACATACCCATTTAAATTCCAAAATTTTTTCATCAAATTCAACATTTCCCTATGCTAGCCAAATTCCATATAGTCCCTTTTCTTGCCATTTAGTTTCAATTTTTCATCAATTTCCACTTCACTCAAGTATGTAAATCATAAGGATAGAGAGAAATTTAAGAAATAAACACTAACCTCACTTGGCACTTTTTCAATCTTCAAATCCTTACACTCTTCTTCAAAATTTCTTCTTCAAACTTCTTTTCAAGCTGCAAGAGCAAGGTTTCAGTAAGTTGGGAAATTTAGGACTAGGGTTAGTGTTTAATCAAGCTCCAAGTGAGCTTTAATGGAAGTTTTAGTGAGAGGGAAGTGGAAGAGAGAGGCCACGGCAACCACAAGAAGAAGACCCAATTTTAATTCAATTTTTGTGTATTTATCCTTTTTATTTGACTTAGTCAAATAAATAATTAAATGGAAATTATTTAGGTGGTCATGCATGATGTCATCTTGATGATGTCATTATTCTTTTTTCTTTTTTTTTTTCTTTTTGTTTTTCCTTCATTTTTCCATACCTCTTCATTTTAATTATATATTTCAAAATTTTCATTTCTCATATTTTCTTAGACAATTAGGTCATGAGTCACCTCTAAGGGTAAATTGAACAATTTGCCCCTCGCCAGTCTAATCCGGTTTGCCAATAATTCGGTGCTTCTTCTGGAACCTTAATCTAATTATTTGACCTATTTATCAACTCTTTTCTATGATTTTCTCTTTTCCACTAGCTTCACAATACTTCTTAGGACTGCGGTGTCACAATGTCCCGTTCAAAATTAGAGTTACAGTTTCCCTCGCAGTCACTTCTCGGTAAGGTCACCCATCGCTGTGACCCCCGACTCATTTAACCTTTTATGCTCTGTTTTTCTTATTTATATTTTACCTTCTTATAATTGTTATTTATTTTTATTTATGACTTTTCTAGATGTTACAGATATAGCTCCAAACATCTTGACTTTCTGGGCAGACATCAGACGCCGAAACAGTAGACTATACAGGAGTGTCCAATGTGAGGGCGTTACAATTCTCCCCTCCTTAAAAGAAATTTCAACCTTGAAATTTTGCCCGCTGTCATTCCTTAAGCATTCGTATGTTGTGTTTTCTTATGTCTCTCTCACATTTCCATGTAACTTCATAATCTGAATGATGGTCTGTAGCACTTTAGCCAATCATATTTACATATTGATTGCTCACCTCGTGTGCCAAGTTCCTTATGAGCTTCTGTCATAAGTTAAATTTGAATTCATTTCAATTCTAGAGGTAAGCAAATCTGTGCGCTAATAGATCCACTCTTTCTAGGACCTCATATAATCTTATGAAGTGAAAACTTAGCTTTTCTCCTTTCTACATAATCTTATAATCTTCTTTTCTTTGAGTCTATGTAAGACTTCTAACAATCTAATACAACGTATAATTTTTTTGTATAACACTAATCTTCTCTTACTATTATTCTATTTAATATTTCAATTCATGTTTCTTTATTGAATGACCATTGTGGCCATATTAGAATTACTTATCTAATCATTGGCCATAGATTCATAACTGTTATCTTACTCACTTTATTTCGAATCTAGGCCTATGTGCCATTTTACACCATCTTGTTTGCTTTTGTTTAACTTATTTCTTACTTGATAGAATAGTTCGGAATATCGTTATGCGGCTTAAGTAGGTTGTTTACCCTGGTGGCAATCCTCAACTAGTGTCTTTCTTATTGTCATAACTTAATTAGATATTATCCCCAAGAAATCTGCTATACTTCTATATTACTCTGATTTGGTCCTCTAACCATTCTAGTCAACTTATTCATAACATTTCTTGTTTCATTTAAATCAACTATTCAAATTTTCATTTCCACCTTTCTTTTATCTATCGATATTCTATAGCTTATTATTATTTTTTTATTTTCACTCTCCTGTTCTCAATAGAACATCATTTTAGAAGTTTTGATTATCATCCATCACATCCTGTCTCATTCAGGGAAACAAAATTTTTCTTTGTGCTTTGCTGTTATACTATTATAATACTGTTTTTTTTTTTTTTTTTTAACTAGACTTTAGGTAAAGAATCCATAACAATACCAAAATAATTATAACCCCATATTCGAGACCGGATGACCTTGCCCTATCAATGTTATCTTAATTTATGACTATACTGCAATTAGAAATCTTATAGCAATTCCCAATGTATCATAGCTCGTACTAGATAACTGAGTCAGTGACTCTAGCTATCTTATAACTATAACCTTTCGATATTCTAACTTTAGAGTTTTAAACCCCTAAGTAGGATTTCCAAACTCATTTCCAATAATAAAATTATGTCCTGGCATAATTGTACCAAAACAGATGCCGTTGGCAACTGTTCTCATCCTGGTGTACTATCGAGTAGTACGTAGCTCTATACAATAATTTCAAGTCATTGCTGTAACCTGCAGCTTACAGTACAAACATCAAAAACATTGCATAGTTACTACGATACATCCCAATAGATCAAACTTTCCTATATTTTATCCTTCTCGAATCCATATCTTATTCTTATTATGGTACTCACTAATATCTATCGGTGGTAATACCTTTGCCTCATCTAGGACAGCTATATTATTATAGTTCACTTTTAGGTCTTTTTACCTTGCACTAAACAGGCACACCAATTAATTCTATAATTAATAGTGCATAATTATTCCTTTCAAAAATTAAGAATGTACCGGCAACTATGTCAAAAGTCTCCGCTTTTCTCTTTTGATGCGTGAGGTACACTCGGGTCAGTGTACTGCTCCGTTCAAATTGATGCCTTATGCCCTGGCTGTCAGTAACACCACCTCTACCTTTACCTCTGCCTCCACTAACAATCTGTGAATCTCTAAAAGCAGAACATTAGACTGATCCTTCTAGGTAGTATGTGGCATAGGTCGAAGTGCTGTAGTATAATCTCTGGCAAAGTGCCCGATTCTTCCATAATTATAGTAGGCTCTAACGGCCTTACAATAAATGCCCCCATGTAACTTGCCATATACATCACAAACACGGATAAGGTAGGAATTTCTAGTTCTTTGACGACTGGTTCTCAATTGCTTCTGCCCTAAAGATCCGCCTCTATCATACTTAGAGGCTTGGGGTCCTTAAAACTCTTTTCTCTTTCCTAAACTATGACTTGAACTCTGACCCATAGGTTTCTCACTCTTCTCTATTTCATGTTGCCCTCGTGGGGGTTGAGTTTGTACCTGGGCTTGGGCTAACATACTATCAGCCATTTGTTGAAAGAAGGTGGCCATTTGCTGGGCGATTTATGCGGTAATTTGTATAAGTGGGGCTAGTACAGTTGGGCCTTCGACACTCTGAAGAGCTGAGGCCTCACCTTGTACTTTCGCTGTCACAGACTGTTCTCTTGTCTCATCCTTCCATTTCATATCTTTTCACATGATTTTCTATTTCCTGTACAACCAACACAAGGAGATTTCTCCCCATCAGTTCATATTTATGATATAAATGTACTATATGTATCAAACAATTGAGCAGTTGTATTTATCGAAAAAATATTTCAAATTCACAGTTTAAAATTTACTTTAAAACCTGCTTTGATACCACTAAACATGTCACACCTTATCCGTTCGTAAGATATAGCATGCTCCCGTAGTACACCTAATAAATTACCATACTTCACTAACCGGTAACCCATTAAATATACTACAAGGGATTTTAAAACAATGTCCAATCATTTTTATAGTGGTGGAACGTTGAATATTTATTAAAAATCCTTTATTTGAAATTTTGGTCATGGATCAAATCCTCGATTAAAATTTGGTGTTATGAATTTTTTTTAAAATTTCGATAGAGTGCTGGCTATATTTTGAGAAAATAATTCTTCAAAACCTGAAAGGAAACACACTCCCAATATTTTTACTCAACCACAACTCCAATACAAATCATTTTCATCTCCCAATTCAACATAATCAACTCAATTCAATTTTCAAAGCATACTTTTCATAAGGAAAACCATACATGGATTTCAAAACTCAGGAAGAAATTTGAATATCATGCTCATTAGGGTAATAAAATTAATATTACAACAATATACAGATAAATAAAATCTCAAATTAATATTACAATAATTTCCATTTCATTACATACCAAAATATGATTACAAAAGTTCTTGTACAATTGCCCAAAGAAAATTTCATACATATTATTATATGAATACATCAAAATTTAATGCACAAGGGTATACCTATGATATACCCAGAGCTAGTCCCAATGTATCTTCAAGGAACCTTACTCAGCTACTCTATGTTCCTTTCACCTACGACAGCATACAAAGCTATTGCTGAGTGGTGAACTCAGTGGTGCACAACTATAATTTAAAACATAATACCATATACCTTATCAAAATTACAGCAAAGAATTTAGAAATCTGGATATTCATCAAATTCAAACAAAAAAATCAAAATATTTGTTGTCAATAATATAAATCATTTGTTAAAATGACTTTGAACAAGAAATTCAATTTATCAAATCACAATTGGACATTTAAAGTAAGTCCAGCATTTTATGGAAATAAAGATTAATTTCAATAAAATCAATTATGTATAAATCCCATTTGAAATTAAAATTCTTTACTATTCAAAAACCATTATTTATCTCACTAACTATGCAAGACTAATTCGTAAGGGCCATCTTCAGGGCGATTCTAACTCCCTATGGTTGGGGAGATCGAATCATCGTGCATATTACACACCACAATAATGCAACTTCCGAAAGGGCCAATGAAAAACTTATATCTAACCTCTAATAAGAGGAGAATCTAAGCATGTGCATGTACCATGGTAATCAAAACAAAGCTAACTCCATTGTCTCCTCAACAAATGAGGGATGGGTAATAACCTAGTCAAGCGTCTATAGTGAGATATAAAACATATCATGAATCTCTTTATCCTTTTTGTGAGCATAAATCACAATACAATTCAATTCAAAGTCAATTCCAATATCCAATATTTTTTTTATGCTCATTACAATTCAAAACATATTTAATTCATTTCCCATGTTAAGTATAAACCATTTTTCAAATCAAATTTTCCATGTAAACATATTTCAATCAAAATTTTTCCGAAGCTAGTTTCATTCAATTCATAACAAAATAAAATCATAATTAATTTCATTTTCCAAAACTAAACTCATTCATACCATAACATATTTCGATAATCATTGAAATAAATTCAATAATTGGTAAACATAATACATAAAGAGACTAAAGTCATTTAATCAAATAAAATATGCAAAACATGAACAATTTAAAACTAGTTGTGCACAAACCTATTTTATTGACTCAATTTACTCGAATTTTCGTTTCTCCTTCGAAGATCCCTTTCCAACTGAAACACATAAATTTAAAGTGCTTCAGTATCCATTTCTAATAATTAAATTCCAACAATTTCTTTGCAAACTTATCCTACTCATTACAGTTAATAAATTCGGGTCTTTTGCATTTTTGTGTATAGTGGCACTATTCAAGTCAAAATGTTGACTTTTCCTTACTTAATAGGTTTATTAAATCTAATTGCACCCATATACCAAATTTTGGGTGTCAATTTTGTTGACATTGATTGCCAATTCAATTTCTAACTTCCTTAAGTGCAAATCCAAAAAGTCAGTTTTGGGTTATTGTTTTCTACTGTTCCATTAGTCTGGTTACTGTAAAAATTTGGCTAAGTGTCCTTCATCAAAGTTGTTTCTTAATGTCTTAGCTTTAATTTCTTTTTTGAATCACTCTATTTGGAGTTTTGTATCTCAAGTTATGCCTATTTTTCTAAGACTGGCCGGGTTTATTACAATCCAGAATTCTGAGCACAATTCTTGTGACACCCCTTACCCGTGTACAGTATACCCGAGTAAGTAATGCCACCTGGTGTACCGGCACACTCTAATATTCCTCAATTAATTTAGACAATGCTTTTGCATATAATTTATGAAATATAATCTGTTTAAGCCATTTATCAAAAGTATTATTCATTTAAGGTTCCGAAAATTTTAAAGAAAATCCGGCGGAGTACCGGCTAAAAATGGAGAAAACCGTTCTTCGGAACCTGTTAAAAACACTTCCAATATTTTTATTTCATCATCTCAAACTCCAATATCCCAAAATCTCAACAATATTTCTCAAACATCCATTATCAACACCAAATTCAATATCATGATTTCCACATTTCAATTTCCATTTTCATTCATCATTCACATGTGATGTTCGCATGTAAATCACAAGTAAACATCTACTTTTCCATTAACAAATACAATTTTCATAATTTACATATACATCAAAATATATTACATGAGTTCAAATACATATGAGAAAATACAAATCTGCTACAAAATATCAAAATGACAAAATGACACCTAGTGCCCTACCGATGCACTACAGGTAGTGAGGTGACACGGACACTGAGCAGAACTGTCAGATAGACTCACCCAGTCTGTGGTCTACTGGGCTCACGATCGGGATCTCCAGTACCTACGCGTGGCAAAAGCAACGCGCTAAGCAATAATGCTTAGTGGTGCAATAATATAATAGAAGAAAATAGCAAGAAAATAAATGTGTATACAATGTGTATGCTTTCTTTGTTTGGTCTTGGTATATTCATTAAATCATTAGCTTTATTCACTTTTATTCATTTGGTTGCCCCAAGTAACCTACACTAGACGCATCGGATCGATAACGGTAACCGCGCTGGGTACCTAGTACCTCGGCCGTCACACCATCGGTCATATATGTATCTCCGGTGTGTAACAGAGCCTAACAAGTGTAAATAATATCGTGCACAAGGCCAAGTCTCAATACAAAGCCGAATGGCTAAAAGCCATGAAATCACAGAATGGCATTTTTGCCATGTGCGATCTTAACGGAACCCTATTGGCATGCCAAACTATCCAAACCAATCTTGTTAGGTATACTAGGGCATTTGAAACTTTTAAATTCTTCAATTTGTGAATTTCAACTTTTTGGTGTCACTATTCATCATTGGTCAACCAAAATGGTGACTTTTAGCATAAAAATGTGTACATCAACTTTGGCACTCCCAACATACCACATTTGGTGTTTAAAACTTGTTGGCATTAAGTGTTTTTGCAATTTCAAAGTGCAACCCACACTAGCAGAAAATTTCAGTTTTGGTGCCCTTACTTCACTGTTCCATTGGATACTGTTACTGTTGGAATTTGAAGAAATGTAAAACATGAAAGTTGTTCCTTATTTTGTCTAGTTGAATTTCTTTTTTTGAATCACTCCATTTGGAGTTTTGTAGCTCCAGATATGGCTCAAAAACCCAAGCTGTCCGGATTGCATTCTGCAGAAATTTACCATATCTACAGTGCAGGAACAGTAACTTGAGTCACTTGGTTGGTTGGGTTCTGGCCATAATTTGGGGTAGGTTCCTTCATGAAAGTTGTTTGTCTATGTCTTAAATTATTGCTGTAAAAATTTCAGACCAATTGACCAAATCTACAGTGAGTTATGGCCAAATGAACAGTTACTATTCATTTGGTAAAATTCTGCAGAATTCAGTGCAGGGAATCCGGATTGGAGCTGGGTTTTGACCCTTTTGCTTTGGTCTTTTGGGCATGGTTTCTTCAGAAAAAATGTGCCATTATAAGCCTAGTTTCATGTCCAATTGGCCAAACTTCAATTGGACTACCACTGCCCAAGTTATGGCAGTGCAAAGGGACTGAAATTTCAGTCCCTATGCTGCTGTCCATAGGGCAGAATTTTACTTTCACTTTGCCATTCTATTTTTAAGTTCTAATTATGGTCAACATACCTAAAATGGTCAATAATTGACCCTTATAATGTTCACTTACCACTTCATAAGCCAAAACCAAATTTCACTCTCCAAAACCCTAGCGTCACATTATGTTTCCTACATAATGCCTTAGTTAGCATACCAAATTATTATTCTTATGTTTATAAACTTTCAACTTAATTCTAGTTCACTTCAAGCTCATCAAAAACACTCCTTACTATTTCTCCCCTAGGGCAGCCAAAAAATTCATGTACACACACATGAATTTTGTTCATTTAAATGACATTTTCTTACTAAATTCAAGTGCTCATTCATGAAATTAAGGAGTTTTAGGTATATAGTGCACTAACCTTGTTGTATGCCAATCCAAGCTTGAGAAAGCTTCACTTTCTTTCTTCTTCTTGGCTGCCAAAAGCTTTAGCAAGGTGCTAGGGCAAATTTTTGTGAAGATGACTAAAGGTTTTATGGTGATTTGGTGGGTTGTCTCAAGCTTCCATTAAGCTCCCATGGAAGAATAGGGTTTTGGGAGAGAATGTAACGTTTTTGGGTGAGGAAGATGGCTGCTGAAATTTTGTTATTTTGGTCTTATTTAGTCTCTTTTAATAGTTAGTCAAACAATGGCTTAAGTGTGATTGGTCCAACTCCCTTAATGACATCACCATGATGCCATAATTGATCTTTTTCTTCATTTTCTTTCCTTTCCTTCACTACTCATTTTAAATTTCATTTCTAGTAATATTTCTTTATATTTTATGTCATATTAATTATTTACTCAACTGGGCAAGTCGGCCAAAAATCACCTCGAAAGGCGAAATGACCAAAATGCCCTCCGTTTGACTTAACGGGCCAAAATTGTCTGTACCGATAGAAAAATTTTTCTAGGTATTTTCTTGGCATTCTAATGCCATAGGAACCTCAATGACCCTTCTCTGGAGTCCCAAAAATTATTTTATAATTTTTCCCCCGGGTCTAGGGCTCCTCGTTGCGAGAACCGAAACTTCCCTCCGGTGACCCATCGCTTGGGCACCGGCTCGTTTGACTCAGTTGTATTTTATTTCTAAAATTTTTACTAAATTTTTCTTATTAATATTTGAGTTAATTATGATTCCCGACTTTAATTTAAATATTTTTCCGGACGTTCTAGCTGTCCGGACCGACACCGGTCACCGGAACAGTAGAATGTACGGAGTGGTTACCGGGAGGGTGTTACAACTCTTCCCCTCTAATTTAAATTTCGTCCTCGAAATTTACCTGATGCAAACAGTTGAGGGAACTGTTGCCTCATCGTTTCTTCACTTTCCCAAGTTGCCTCCTCGGTGTTGTGGTGCCTCCAAAGCACTTTCACCAATGGAATCGCTTGTTCCTCAATTCTTTTACTTCCCAGCCAGATCCGTAGAGGTTCTTCTTCATATGTCAAATCCGGCTGTATTTCAATTTCTTCTCTGGAGATGACATGTGAAGGATCCGGCGGTATCTCCGAGCATGGACGTGGAACACATTGTGGATCTTGTCCACTCGTGGTAAAGCTAGCCTATAGGCCACTGGACCCACACGTTCAATGACTTCATATGGGCCAATGAACCTAGGGCTCAACTTACCCTTCCTTCCAAACCTCAACACTTTCTTCCACGGTGACACCTTGAGGAACACTTTGTCGCCAACCACATATTCTATTTCTTTTCTCTTGGTCGGCATAAGATTTACATGCATGCGAGGCAACCTTCAAGTTAGTTGTGATTATCTTTACCTTCTCTTGATCTGTTTCACAGTGTCCGCCCTACCAATTTATCTTCACCAATTCAGTCCAAAGACACCGAGTTCTACATTTTCTTCCATATAGTGCTTCATATGGGGCCATTTGGATGCTAGCCTGGTAGCTATTGTTGTATCACAGTGCCGGTGGGAGATATCTATCCCAACTTCCCTCAAACTCAATGACACAACTCCTCAAAGATATCCTCAAGGACCTGGATTACTCTTTTACGATTGCCCATCCGTCGAGGATGGAAAGCGATCTTTGAAATGGAGTTGTGTACCCAAGGATTCATGCAACTTCTTCCAAAATCTCGATGTAAACCTTGGGTCTCGATCGGATATGATGGAAAGTGGAATTCCATGCGATCTAACTATCTCACTAATATACAATTCGCTAACCTCTCCGGTGAGTAGTCACCCTAATCGGCGCGAAAGTGTCTTGACTTGGTCAATCTATCAACTATCACCCATGCTGCATCGTGTTTCTTCTGGGTGAGGGGAAAACCACTTACAAAATACATGGTGACCCGATCCCATTTCCATTCGGTATGCGTATAGTCAGAGCAAACCCGATGGAACTTGATGTTCTGCCTTGACTTGCGACATGTCAAGCATTTAGTCACATAGTCGCCTATATCTCTCTTCATACCGTGCCACCAATACCGACGCTTGGTCATGATACATCTTTGTACTTCACAGGTGCATAGCATATACACTAGTGTGTGCCTCTTTTAGAATCGGTCTTCAATTCCCCATCATCCGTACACACAGTCTTCCTTTGTAATACTGAGACACCCATCCGCTTTACCTCATAGTCGCTTGCTTTTCCCTCGAGATCTTGCTCATAATAGCCATTAGCTTCTCATCCGCCTTTTGCCCATCTAGTATCTGCTGTGAGTGTTTGGCCTCACTTGCAACTCGGCCAAAATAGCTCCATCTCGAACCAAGGATAGACAGCATTCAATGATCTCAAAGTCATCATGGATTTTCTCGCTCAAAGCATCAACAACTACATTTGCCTTCCCAGGATGGTAGTCAATTACACAGTCATAATCCTTCAGGAACTCAATCCATCGCCTCTGTCTAAGGTTGAGCTCCTTCTGGGTTGGCAAGTATTTCAGGCTTTTGTGGTCTGTGTATATGTAGCACTTTTCACCATACAAGTAATGCCTCCATATCTTCAGTGCGAAGATAATTGCTGCAAGCTCCAAATCATGGGTAGGGTAATTTTGTTCATGTGGCCTTAGCTGTCTGGAAGCATAGGCGATCACTTTCCCCTCTTGCATCAACACACATCCTAACCCATTATGAGAGGCATCACTGTAGACCACAAAGTCCTTCCCTGACACTGGCTGTGTTAACACTGGTGCCTCTGTCAACATAGCCTTCAATTTCTCAAAACTGGTCTGACACTTGTCATTCCAGTCAAATCTGACATTCTTGTGTAACAACTTGGTCATTGGAGCAGCTATTAGGGAAAATCCCTTCACAAATCTCCTGTAATACCCAGCTAACCCCAAGAAACTTCTGACCTCAGTTGTATTTCTGGGAGGCTTCCATTCTATCACTGCTTCTATTTTCTTGGGATCCACCCTAATCCCATCAGCTGACACTATGTGTCCAAGGAATGCAATCTCATTCAGCCAAAAGTCACACTTGGACAACTTAGCATACAGCTCCTTTTCCCGCAGGGTTTGCAGAACAATCCTCAAATGCTCATCATGTTCTTCCCTGGTCTTGGAATACACCAAAATGTCATCAATAAAGACCACTACGAACCGATCTAAGTATGGATGAAAGATACGGTTCATAAGGTCCATGAATGCCGCTGGTGCATTTGTTAAGCCAAAGGGCATCACCAGAAACTCATAATGCCCATACCGGGTCCTGAATGCAGTTTTGGGCACATCTACATCCTTTACCCTCAGCTGATGATACCCTGATCTGAGATCAATCTTAGAAAATACTCCTGCTCCCTTCAACTGATCAAACAGATCATCAATTCTAGGCAACGGATATTTGTTCTTCACAGTCACTTTATTCAACTGCCGGTAATCAATACAAAGCCTCAAAGTCCCATCCTTCTTTTTCACAAACAGCACTGGAGCTCCCCATGGTGACACACTGGGGCGTATGAACCCCTTATCCAACAACTCTTGCAATTGAGTTTTCAACTCCCTCAATTCAGTGGGTGCCATCCTATAAGGAGCAATGGAAATGGGTGCTGTACCCGGCAGTGTCTCAATGGCAAATTCAACTTCCCTTTCTGGTGGCAAACCAGGTAACTCTTCAGGAAATACTTCTGGGAAGTCTCTCACTGTGGGTATGTCACTCAGGTTTGGCTTAGCCTGCCTAGTATCCACCACATGTGCTAGGTAGGCTTCACAGCCTTTTCTCATCATTCTTCTTGCAACTGTGGTGAGATGACATTGGACAAGAAATCGTCCTTTCTCCCACAACCGTGATCTCATTACCCTCAAGTTTTTAGAGAAATTCTCTTCAATTTGCAATCAACTATTGCCTGATGACGTGATAGCGGTCCATTCCCAAAATCACGTCAAACTCATGGAAGGGTAACTCAATTAGGTCGCCAAGAATTCATACCCTGAATCCTCAACGGCAACCCTTGTATACTTTGTTCACTACCACATCAGTGACCCAATGGATTAGTGACCGAATGTCTTGGTCACTCTCCCTACCAGATCCCCTTTCTACGGGTAGATTGATGCAGATGTATGAGTGAGTGGATACTGGATCCACCAATGCATGCACAGGTTTATTGTAGATGGAGAACGTACCCCTGATGACATCCGGGGCATCTTGCTCCTCCTGAGCTCTAATAGCATAGGCTCTTGCGGGTGGTCGCTGTCGGGCCTCTCTGCGGCTCGGATGCAGCCTGTGATGCTCCTACACCTCGGACTTGCATTTTCTACCTCTCGTAGTGCGGGAGCGCAGTGCATGCGCTTGTGTTGGAGTAGCTGTAGTTGTTCTGCGTGGATAGTTTTTCAACTGTTGCTCTGTTGACCCTCTTCTAATGCAAGCACCAGTCACTCTACAACTGTCGCCCTTTTTCCATCTTTGACAGTGTGGTCATGCAGAAGATGCCGGCCTGGTCCTCGAACCCCATCCACGAGAGCTGCCCACCGATGGTGTGGACTCGACTCTCCTAGGGGTAAATCGTGGCCTGGGCCTCGAGACTGACCACGACCACGTGGTGAGCTGAACTTTGTGCAGAGGACCCTTGAACTTCTTCCACGATGCAGAGCTGAACTCGACCGACCCGGTCCCTCTTCTGCCTCTCTCTCTTCTAGTCCACTCACTAATTCTCACTTTTTCAACCTTTATGGCAGCTTCCACTAACTTGGTAAATTCGGTGATTCCCAAGGCAGTGAGCTGGATCTTGATGTTGTCATTTAGTCCCTCTTCAAATCTCTTACATCTTTCAGCTTCATTAGGGACTATCTCCCTTACATAACGGCTTAATCGAACAAACTCCTTCTCATACTCAGCCACTGACAATTGTCTCTGCCTCAGGTTAATAAATTCTCTTCTTCTCTCTTCCAAATATACAGTACCCACATACTTCTTCTTGAATTCCGAGAGAAAGAAATCCCAAGTTACAGCTTCTGGCTGTACTTCACTGGACACCGTGTCCCACCACTCATAGGCATCATCTTGTAGCAAAGAAATGGCAGCTTCCAGGTTTTGCTCTGGAGTGCAGTGAAGTTGTTTTAGTACTCTGCCCGTTCTGTTCAACCAATTCTCGGCTGCAATAGAGTCATCTTCTCTCTTACCATAGAAATCCACTGCCCCAAATTTTCTTAACCTTTCCAGGTGTGATTTCTGCTGTGGAGCTGGTGGTGGTGGTGGTGGTGCTGGCATTGCCCCAGCCATCTGTCTAAAGAACTCGGCCATTTGTTGAAACATGGCCTGTGGAGGCTGAGCAGGCTCTGCCTGAGCTGGTGGAGCAGATTCTCTCATGCCCCCAGTCTCAGCTGCTGCAGGTGGAGCATGACTCTCCACTTCCTCCTCGACTGCCCTTTGCGATGAAGGGTCCATATCCTATTTAACAAAGACAAACAGATCTGCGTTAGTGTCACCTCGACTCTTACAAATGCAATGCATGGTATGGACTCAATCTAGGCCCAGAAACGCCTAAACCGTGCTCTGATACCACTAAATGTGACACCCCTTACCCGTGTACAGTATACCCGAGTAAGTAATGCCACCTGGTGTACCGGCACACTCTAATATTCCTCAATTAATTTAGACAATGCTTTTGCATATAATTTATGAAATATAATGCTTAAGCCATTTATCAAAAGTATTATTCATTTAAGGTTCCGAAAATTTTAAAGAAAATCCGGCGGAGTACCGGCTAAAAATGGAGAAAACCGTTCTTCGGAACCTGTTAAAAACACTTCCAATATTTTTATTTCATCATCTCAAACTCCAATATCCCAAAATCTCAACAATATTTCTCAAACATCCATTATCAACACCAAATTCAATATCATGATTTCCACATTTCAATTTCCATTTTCATTCATCATTCACATGTGATGTTCGCATGTAAATCACAAGTAAACATCTACTTTTCCATTAACAAATACAATTTTCATAATTTACATATACATCAAAATATATTACATGAGTTCAAATACATATGAGAAAATACAAATCTGCTACAAAATATCAAAATGACAAAATGACACCTAGTGCCCTACCGATGCACTGCAGGTAGTGAGGTGACACGGACACTGAGCAGAACTGTCAGATAGACTCACCCAGTCTGTGGTCTACTGGGCTCACGATCGGGATCTCCAGTACCTACGCGTGGCAAAAGCAACGCGCTAAGCAATAATGCTTAGTGGTGCAATAATATAATAGAAGAAAATAGCAAGAAAATAAATGTGTATACAATGTGTATGCTTTCTTTGTTTGGTCTTGGTATATTCATTAAATCATTAGCTTTATTCACTTTTATTCATTTGGTTGCCCCAAGTAACCTACACTAGACGACTGGACTGGATAACGGGTAAACTGGCGCTGGGTACCTAGTACCTCGGGCCGTCACACCATCGGTCATATATGTATCTCCCGGTGTGCATGAGCGACTAACAAGTCAAATAATATCGTGCACAAGGCCAAGTCTCAATACAAAGCGTAATGGCTAAAAGCCATGAAATCACAGAATGGCATTTTTGCCATGTGCAGTACTGCTAACGGAACCCTATTGGCATGCCAAACTATCCAAACCAATCTTGTTAGGTATACTAGGGCATTTGAAACTTTTAAATTCTTCAATTTGTGAATTTCAACTTTTGTGGTGTCACTATTCATCATTGGTCAACCAAAAATGTTGACTTTTAGCATAAAAATGTGTACATCAACTTTGGCACTCCCAACATACCACATTTGGTGTTTAAAACTTGTTGGCATTAAGTGTTTTTGCAATTTCAAAGTGCAACCCACACTAGCAGAAAATTTCAGTTTTGGTGCCCTTACTTCACTGTTCCATTGGACACTGTTACTGTTGGAATTTGAAGAAATGTAAAACATGAAAGTTGTTCCTTATTTTGTCTAGTTGAATTTCCTTTTTTGAATCACTCCATTTGGAGTTTTGTAGCTCAGATATGGCTCAAAACCCAAGCTGTCCGGATTGCATTCTGCAGAAATTTACCATATCTACAGTGCAGGAACAGTAACTTGAGTCACTTGGTTGGTTGGGTTCTGGCCATAATTTGGGGTAGGTTCCTTCATGAAAGTTGTTTGTCTATGTCTTAACTTATTGCTGTAAAAATTTCAGACCAATTGACCAAATCTACAGTGAGTTATGGCCAAATGAACAGTTACTGTTCATTTGGTCAAATTCTGCAGAATTCAGTGCAGGGAATCCGGATTGGAGCTGGGTTTTGACCCTGTTGCTTGGGTCTTTTGGGCATGGTTTCTTCAGCAAAAATGTGCCATTATAAGCCTAGTTTCATGTCCAATTGGCCAAACTTCAATTGGACTACCACTGCCCAAGTTATGGCAGTGCAAAGGGACTGAAATTTCAGTCCCTATGCTGCTGTCCATAGGGCAGAATTTTACTTTCACTTTGCCATTCTATTTTTAAGTTCTAATTATGGTCAACATACCTAAAATGGTCACTAATTGACCCTTATAATGTTCACTTACCACTTCATAAGCCAAAACCAAATTTCACTCTCCAAAACCCTAGCTTCACATTATGTTTCCTACATAATGCCTTAGTTAACATACCAAATTATTATTCTTATGTTTATAAACTTTCAACTTAATTCTAGTTCACTTCAAGCTCATCAAAACACTCCTTACTATTTCTCCACTAGGGCAGCCAAAAATTCATGTACACACACACATGAATTTTGTTCATTTAAATGACATTTTCTTACTAAATTCAAGTGCTCATTCATGAAATTAAGGAGTTTTAGGTATATAGTGCACTAACCTTGTTGTATGCCAATCCAAGCTTGAGAAAGCTTCACTTTCTTTCTTCTTCTTGGCTGCCAAAAGCTTTAGCAAGGTGCTAGGGCAAATTTTTGTGAAGATGACTAAAGGTTTTATGGTGATTTGGTGGGTTGTCTCAAGCTTCCATTAAGCTCCCATGGAAGAATAGGGTTTTGGGAGAGAATGTAACGTTTTTGGGTGAGGAAGATGGCTGCTGAAATTTTGTTATTTTGGTCTTATTTAGTCTCTTTTAATAGTTAGTCAAACAATGGCTTAAGTGTGATTGGTCCAACTCCCTTAATGACATCACCATGATGCCATAATTGATCTTTTTCTTCATTTTCTTTCCTTTCCTTCACTACTCATTTTAAATTTCATTTCTAGTAATATTTCTTTATATTTTATGTCATATTAATTATTTACTCAACTGCGCAAGTCGTCCAAAAATCACCTCGGAAGGCGAAATGACCAAAATGCCCTCCGTTTGACTTAACGGGCCAAAATTGTCTGTACCGATAGAAAAATTTTTCTAGGTATTTTCTTGGCATTCTAATGCCATAGGAACCTCAATGACCCTTCTCTGGAGTCCCAAAAATTATTTTATAATTTTTCCCCCGGGTCTAGGGCTCCTCGTTATAGAACCGAACTTCCCAGGTGACCCATCGCTTGGGCACCTACTGCTTGACTCAGTTGTATTTTATTTCTAAAATTTTTACTAAATTTTTCTTATTAATATTTGAGTTAATTTTGATTCCCGACTTTAATTTAAATATTTTTCCGGACGTTCTAGCTGTCCGGACCGACACCGGTCACCGGAACAGTAGAATGTACGGAGTGGTTACCGGGAGGGTGTTACAATTCTGGTTTTGGCAGTTTTGGTGTGTCGATTACAGCTCACTTTTTAGATAAGTTATGGTCAGAATTTGGGTTTGTGTTCTTCATAAAAGTTGTAATGCTATGTCTCATCTTTCCATTGGTATAAAATTTAGGTCATTTGGACTTTTCTACACCAAGTTATGTCCAAATGAACACTATTTATTTGGTCATTTTTGTACAGTGGCAGTGTGCCAATTCCGGGTTTGACCTAATTGTTTACTAACTTAGAGTCATTTTTAAGGCAAGGTTCCCACATGAAAATTGTGGCATTATATGTCTACATTTATCTCCAATTGGCCTCACATAAATTGGAGTGGCAGAATTATAGTTTTGGTCCTTGAAGTGGACCTTCGTTTAGCTGTCCAGAATTGGACCCCTACCAATCTGAATTTGATTTCACTTCTCACCATTCCAACACACCTTAATTGGTCCCAATTGATCATTTTGAGTCTCAATTAGGTCAAAGTATATCAATTTACCAATTGCTCAAATTTTCCCCCTAAAAACCTAAGGGTCAAGAACCCTAATTTTCTAATTTGCTCAATTCATGCAATTAAAGTGTCCTCTTACATTTACATGCTCAATTAGGCTTACATACCCATTTAAATTCCAAAATTTTTTCATGAAATTCAACATTTCCTTATGCTGGCTGAATTCCATATAGTCCCTTTTCTTGTCATTTAGTTTTAATTTTTCATCAATTTCCACTTCACTCAAGTATGTAAATCATAAGGATAGAGAGAAATTTAAGAAATAAACACTAACCTCACTTGGCACTTTTTCAATCTTCAAATTCTTCCACTCTTCTTCAAAATTTCTTCTACAATCTTCTTTTCAAGTTGCAAGAGCAAGGTCTAATGAAGTAAGTTGCAAAATTTAGGACTAGGGTTAGTGTTTAATCAAGCTCCAAGTGAGCTTTAATGGAAGTTTTAGTGAGAGAGAAGTGGAAGAGAGAGGCCACGGCAACCACAAGAAGAAGACCCAATTTTAATTCAATTTTTTTGTATTTATCCTTTTTATTTGACTTAGTCAAATAAGTAATTAAATGGAAATTATTTAGGTGGTCATGCATGATGTCATCTTGATGATGTCATTATTCTTTTTTCTTTTCTTTTTCTTTTTCCTTTATTTTTCTATACTTCTTCATTTTAATTCTATATTTCAAAATTTTCATTTCTCAGATTTTATTTTATAGTTAGGTCATGAGTCATCTCTAAGACTAAATTGACCAATTTGCCCCTCGCCGGTCTGATCTGGTTTGCCAACAGTGTTTCTTTCGGAACCTTGATCTAATTATTTGACCTATTTATCAACTCTTTTCTATGATTTTCTCTTTTCCACTAGCTTTACAATACTTCTTAGGACTACGGTGTCACAATGTGCCATTCAAAATTAGAGTTACAGTTGCCCTTGTAGTCACTTCCCGGTAAGGTCACCCATCGCTGTGACCCTCGGCTCATTTAACCTTTTATGCTCTGTTTTTTTTTTATTTATATTTTACCTTCTTATAATTGTTATTTATTTTTATTTATGACTTTTCTGGATGTTACAGATATAGCTCCAGACATCTTGACTGTCGGGGCAGACATCAGGCGCCGGAATAGTAGACTGTACAGGAGTGTCCAATGTGAGGGCGTTACAACGTATTTATAATTTTCTAATATGTACTAATTGTGTTTCCATAGCATTTTCATACCACTACATGCCTATTCATGTTATTCTTATGTGTAACAAATTATTTTAGTTCATTCCATATCATATGCCAAGTCATTTTATGAACCTTTCTCAAGGTCCAGATTTAGTGTCCTAAATTCATCTAGCAAATTGGTTAAGATGGGGCCACTGTTTGGCCACACTTCCTTCACGAAAATTGTTCTAATATGTCTTGTCTTTATTTTCCTTTTTGAATCATGTCATTTGGAGTTTTAGAACTCAAGTTATGGTCAAAGAACCACAACTGGTTCCTTAACTCACTCTAGTTCTAAAACCAGGCAGATTCTGTAGTCAATATTTCCCATATTATTTGGACATGTTATAGCCACTTTTAGGCCTAATGTTCTTCATAGAAGTTGTTACCCTATGTCTTATGATCACTCAAATTTTGAATTACAATTTTTCAAGTTTTTTAGAATTATTTATAACCAATTAACTGGCCTAGACTCATATACCCTGTGCCAACAGGATTCTAGTTCAGGTTAGTGGCTTTGAATCAACTTTTACGATTCATACATTCACAATTTGAGGATGGTTTCTAACACAAGGTTGGAGTCCTATTTCTTAGGCTTTTGGAAAGGTATGGTTCATCCCAATTGGAGTTTTTTAGTGGGAGATATGATTGAAAGACTGTTCTGGGGTCAAGTGGTCACTTAGGCAATTTCCAGAATTTATATGCTAATTTTAACTAGCCAATTGACCTAGTTCCCTTAATTTCTGGGTTTTGGTCAAAAGACCAATATTATAGATCTATGTCTTTTGAAAATTTTTCCACTGGTTTCATTGTAGTTGGAGTTTTGTAGGCCAAGTTATGGCTTTTATGGCAAAACTGTTCGGGTAAGCCTATGTCCAGTAATTTTTGGACAATATGGTTCTGGACAGTTTTGTTTACCTAAATTGTGCTAGTAATTTGATTTGGTTAGAGGCTGATCTAGGTTCTGTGTTCTTCATGAAAGTTGTAGTCCTATGTCTAAGCTTTCCAATGATATAAAATTTAGGTCATTTGGACTTGTATAGAGGGAGTTATGGCCAAATGAACATGTATTATTCATTTGGTCATTTTTCTGGGTTCAGGTGCGGTCAGCTGGATTCAAATAGTAATTAGGTCACTTTGGAGACAGAATTTGGGCATAGTTTCTTCATATAAAATGGAGTAGCTTGGCCTTAGTTTCATCTCCAATTGGCCTCACACCAATTCGAGCAACACAATGTAAGTTATGGTTGTCTAAGCATGCTAGACTCATTAGTCCAGAAATCCTGCATGAAAACACACTCCCAATTTTCAATTTCCTCCAACTCCCAAATTACACATGGCATTCATGGCACTTCTATAAGCAACAATTCATCTCAACTAGGTCAATTTCAAGCATAAGACAAAATCTCCAATTCATGATCACAAACCCTAATTTCAAAGTTTCAATCTCATGCATTCATCCATGCAAATCAATTTCTACTACTTTAAACTTCATTATTCAACTTCATTAACCAAATCAAAGTATCAAGACCATGAATTCCATTCACTTCCTAGGGCTACTGACATTCAAGTTTCCATATACTCAAGGTTTTCTTTTGATTTCGTGAAATTTACACTAAGTTTTTACATGCTTATGCTAGTTAAAGAAGAAAAGAAACTTGTTAAGTGCACTAATCTCACTAGTGACCAACTTGATCTTGCCTAAACTTCACTTTTCCTTCACTTCTTGGCTGCCACTATCTTCCTCAAGGTGTCATATAAATTTTTTGTGAAGGGACTTAGGAGTTTTTGGGTGAGAATGGAGGGGATTTCAAGCTTGCAAGATCAAAAATGGTGGGAGCTTGCAAGAGACATGGTTCGGCCATAGAAGAAGACTAAGGAAGAAGATGGATTTTCTTTTGGTCAAATTTGTCTGTTGTATGCATATTTATCCATTTTAATTTAGGTGTTAAATTTTAATTGGTTAAAATTTTAATTTAAACCTTTATGATATCATGTATGCTTATGTCACAATCAGTATTTAAATTTTCTTTTCTTTCTTTTTCTCTACTCATTTTTCATTACAAAAATTCATAATTTAATTCACTTTAATTATTTCATTCTCACTCTTTTTGATATTCATTTAGGTTAAAATTCAATTCTGGGGTTGAAATGACCAAAATACCCTTCATTATACTTATTGGGTCATTTTTATCTGTACCAATTAACTAATTTTCTTGAATTTTCTTTTACATTTTTAATGTCATTTATACCTCATAAAAGCTCCAATTAAGTTCTAAAAATTATTTCTTAGGGTTCCTCACGGGTTTGGAGTTAGCAACTGTCTTCACAGTCACTTCCCAGTATAGTCACCCATCGCTGCGACCCCGGCTCGTTTAACTGAGTTGTACTTCGCTTTTTTTACTTTTCTTTAATTTTACTTAGTCTTTATTCAATCAATTTATGTTTTCTCACTTTATTTTGAGTGTAGTTTCAGACATCCTGACTATCCGAATAGACATTAGTCATTGGAACAGGATGACTACCTAAAGTGAGGGTGTTACACTTTCTCCCCATAAAACCCTAAGCTCCCTTCATTAAAAATCATCCCCACACCTAGGCAAAGAGATTGGCTACCAAGAAGTGAAGAAATTTCAAAGTTTACACAAGTCTAAGAAGTGTCTACAAGAGGTTGGCGCACTATAACCCTTCCTTTCACTTATAGGTGTAGTAAGCATGCCAAATTAGTGTAGAAATTCATGAAATTGAAAGAAATTGTTAAGTAATTGAACACTCTAAATTTCGACAGCCTTGGTGTCCATAAGGGTTTGATGATTTCTTGAATATGAACTTGCTTAATGATGATGATTGATGATTATAAGTGTATTATAAAGTTGTATGGATTGAAGTGCATGAATTATAGAATTTTAAGTTAGGGTTTTCCTCAAAAATTGGGACTTTTATGTTATGGCTTACAATTAACCTTTTTGAAATGAATTTTTTATCAATAGAAGTGCCATGTATGCCAAATTGTAGTTTGGGAGATTGGAGGAAATTGAATTGGGAGTGTACTTTTCATGCAGGTTATGGGACTCCTTAAGTCTAGTGTTGTTTTTTACCTATAACTAGATTTTTGTTGCTCCAATCGGTATGAGGCCAATTGGAGATGAAACTAGGGCCCAAATGCTCCATTTTTCATGAAGAAACCATGCCCAAATGCTGTCCACAAATTGACTTAATTACTGTTTGAATCCGACTTACCAAATCCTGAACCCAGAAAAATGACCAAATGAACAGTACATGTTCATTTGGTCAAAACTCCCTCTAGGAAGGTCAGAATGACCTGATTTTTATACCATTGGAAAGGCAAAAGATATGAGCACAACTTTCTTGAAGAACACAGAACCCATAATTGCCTCTAACCAAATCAAATTGCTAGCAAAATTTAGGTTAACAAAACATTCCAAAACCAAACTGCCCAGAAATTCTAGACTGACATACCCGACCATTTTTGGTAAAAAGGCCATAACTTGGTCTACAAAATTGTAATTGTAATGAAACTAGTGCAAATTATAAGACATAGATCTACAATATTGGTGTTTTGACCAGAACCTAGATCCTAAGGGAACTAAGTCAAATTGTTAGAATAATTTAGTACACCAAATCCTAGAATTTGCCTCAACCACCACTTGACCCTGCACGCTTTTATACTATAACTTTCACTAGGAAATCCCAAATGGGATGAGCCAAACTGTTCTGGAAACCTAAGAGACAGGGTTCCAACTTTGATTCAGAAACCTGCCTCAAATTTAGAGTGTAAGAACCTTGAAATGGGAGTCAAAACCACTGACCTGAACCTGAAATTCTGTAGACATAGGGTACCTGAGTCGTGGCCAGTTAATTGGCTATAACTAATTATAAAAAACTTGAAAAATTGTAATTCAAAATTTTGAGTGATCATAAGACGTAGGGAACAACTTCTATGGAGAACATTAGGCCTAAAAGTGGCTGTAACATATCCAAAAAATTAGGGAAAGATTGACTCCAGAATCTGTCCGGTTCTGGAACTAGAGTGAGTTAAGGAATCAGTTATGGTAATTTGACCATAACTTGAGTTCTAAAACTTCAAATGACATAAATCAAAAAGGAAAACAAAGACAAGACATAGAGAAACAACTTCCATGAAGGAAGTGTGGCCAAACAGTGGCCACATCTTGATCAATTTGTTAGGTGAACTTAAGAGATCAAATCTGGACCTTGAGAAAGGTTCATAAAATGACTTGTTATATGATATGAAGTTAATCAAAATGAATTGATAAATATAAAAGTGACATGAATATGCATGTGGGACATATGTTTCCCATCATAAGTAACATGAAAATATTATTAAATATAACTAGTACATAATATGAAACTATAAATACTTAATAATATTAAATTGCCCAAAGTATACCTAGACTTATATATATAGCATGGATCGATTGATATATCAATTAGGGACTAAAGATTGCAGTACTGCCCACAGGAATAATCATTGATAGACAATATATGTCTAAGATGGATGTTCTACTAGCTTTATGCCTGCCCATTGGCCATTGTACCTGATTTTATTTTTGGCTTCATGCCTACCGCTGGCCTTGTGCCTAACATGATAGATGTATACATGTTAGACATACGGATGTTTAACTAGTATACTCCCGTGTATCCAGTCTTTATAGTTTGTTATAGGTTACTTGGGCATAAATATGAGCAATAAGATTTAAATGTCATAAATAAACAAAGAATATCCTAATAATTTACTTGCTCCCAAAATTCATAAAATATGTAGATGACTTAGAAATTTATGAAACTATACATAGAATAATTATTTTAATTGTTTAATTATTTTTCCTTTATTTTATGCATCACTAAGCGTTATGCTTAGCGTTGGTTTTTCCATCACGCAGGTATAGGAGACCACCACCAGCAGCAGCAGTAAAGCACCGATAGAGGATTGATCAGATTTTCTACAGTGTTGGTGTCACCTCATCATTTATTTTGATAGGGCTCATGTACATATTAGATGTTGCATTTTGATCATTGCACATAAGTAAATGTTGTAAATCATTTTGAGTTGTAAATAAATTGTAAATTGTTGTATATGAATGAAACATATATTTTCTTGAAATTGTATGAGCAGAAATGATATGACATGGAATATTAAAAAAAAATAAGATTGATAGTATAATATATGATATGAAATTGTTTTTAATGTAACACTCTCACTGTAGCAATTTTGTATATTCTACTGTTCCAGTGACCGGTGTTGGTCCGGACAGCTAGAACGTCTGGAAAAATATTTAGACTAGAGTGAAGAGTCATAAATAACTTAAATAATAATAAGAAAAATTTAAGAAAAATCTTAGAAATAAAATACAACCAAGTTAAATGAGTCGATGCCCTAGTGATGGGTAACCTAGTGGGAAGCTGCGGTCTTCTTAACTAGAAGCCCTAAACCTGTGAGAAAATTCATAAAATAATTTTTGAGACTCCAGAGAAGAGTCATTGAGGTTTCTATGGTATTAGAATGCCAAGAAAATATTTAGAAAAAATTTTCAATCGGTACAGACAATTTTAGCTGTTAAGCCAAACGGAGGGCATTTTGGTCATTTTGTCTTTAAAGATGATTTTTGGCCAACTTGTCCAGTTAAGTAAATAATTATTATGATCTAAAATATGAACAAATATTTCTAAAAATTGAATTGAAAATGAGTAGAGAAAAGAAGAAAAGAAAATGAAAGAAAATACCTAATTATGACATCATATAATGTCATTAAGAACCTATCCACCAATCACCATTCAACAAGCTTACATAAAACCATTAAAAAGAGATAAAATTGACAAAACAAATCTGTTGTCTTCCTCATTGCTTCAGCTGGCTGAACCCATTCTTTTCTCTCTTCCTCCATTAGTTCTTCATTCAAGCTCCATTCTCCCACTCAATTCTACCATAAAGCCTCTAGTCTTCTTCACAAAAACTTGATTTTACCTCTTGGGAAAGTTTTTGGCAACCAAGAAAAGCCAAGAAAGTGAAGGAATTGGTTGGGAAAATTCTGCTCAAAAAGTGTTAGTGCCTATACTCACTTCCCTATCTTTTTAATCCTTGTTAGGAAGACAAATTAAATGAGAGTTTATTGAAAAATTGAACAAAACAATTACATTGAAGTATGTATGAAAATTGGTAGCCATGGGAGAAGGATGATATTTGTTGATTTGTATGACTTGAATTGTTTAGAAGTGGTTTGGGATGAGATAACTTGAGTTAGATGTTGAACTATGTGTGTTGGATGTGTTAGATGACATGAAAATCATGAAATGGACACTTGGGAATTAGGGTTTGTGAAAAAAAATTAGAGTTTGCTTATGAAATGATATATTAACCTTGTAATGGTCAAATAGTGACCATTTGAATGTGTGTCAGAAGGAATTGAAGTGAGTAAGAATGTTGGAGTTGAACCTAGGCATGCTGCCCTTGGTAACCTGCAGGACTGGTTGTGAGTCCAGCAGGTTTGGGCAGCCATAAATGGAGTTTTATAGGTTCAATTAATGCAAAGATAATTGAACATGAAGCTAGACACATAATGGCACAACTTTGGTGAAGAAACCCTGCCCAGAAAACCAAACCAAGTTGACCTAAAAATTACCCTAATCTGAGTAACCAACAGGCTATACCTGGAAAATGACCAAATAAACAGTTTTTGTTCAAATGGTCATAACTCAGTGTAGGAAAGTTCAATTGATCTGAAATTTTACCAGAAGAAAGCTGAGACATAGACCTAAAACTTTCATGAAGAACATAAATCCAAATTCTGACCATAACCCAGTCAAATTGCCAACCAAACTTAGGTCACCAAATCTGGCAGAACCAAATTGCCCAGAAATTCTGGGTACAGGTCAATCCGGCCAGTTATGGTAAAATGACCATAACTTGAGCTACAAAACTCCAAATGGAGTGATTCAAAAAGGAAATTAAAGAAGACACATAAAGGAACAAATTTAATGAAGAAAATTTTGCCAAATTTCTATTGTAACAATGACCAATGGAACAGTAAACTTAGGGTATGAAATCTGAAATTTTTGAATAACATGAAATAAGCTTTGAAATGGTATTGGCAACCAATACCAACAACTTTAGAATGCAAAATGTGGTATCTTGGTGAACTTAGGTTCAATAAATTTATTATGTATTAAAAAGTCAACAATTTGAGTGAATAGTAATGTGAATAGTAATACAAAGACACAAAGTGTAATAACTAAATTGGTAGAGAAAATTAAGATATGAAATTTGGAATCCATGAAACATTCATGGATTACTTGGAATAGAAATAGTAATTCACCTAAATAACTTAATGAATATTTAAGTTATGTGATTATATAGTTAAGATTTGTATTCCCATTACTAGTAGGTCTAATAAAACATAAGTAATACCACTTGAATATGAAATAACATTAACCTAGATTGATTGTTGAGTATAAATGGGATGAGGTTTACATTAGGATTTATGTTTCCATTACAAATAAGATAATAACACCTTGTATGAGTTATGAATTCATATAAATATTGTAATGAATAAATGAAATACATGAAAATATGAATGGAACATTAGTTTTCTTTATAAGAGAAAGGAAGAATGTTTTGAGTACAATGGTACATGAATACTATTGTTTTGAATTGTGATCAATATGAATAACATAATGAATGAATAAATGAACCATACTAATGTATGAATGAGACATTAGTTCTCATTATTGTAGAAAGGAAAAGTACTTTGAGTACAATGATATAAAGGATAATTGATGTGAATTGTGATCATATATGTGATCAAATGAATGTATACATTATAATTGAAAATTATTATGAAATAATGAAGTCATAAAACACAATATATTAATATTTAATGATATTATGTGCCCTTGTATTGCCTAGACATGTGTGTCAGATTGGATAGTTTGGCATGCCAATAGGGTATTGTTTTAGCAGTACTGCGAAAGGCTTTATGCCTGTTTTCATGGCTTTATGCCTGTATTCATGGTTTTATACCCGCACTAATGGCTTTAATGCCCGATTATGTGTTATCATGGCTTTTTAGCCATATTGACTGCATACGTGGTTGACGTTCTGCGTCCCATGGTATAACGGCCTGAGGCACCGTGGTGTCCAGTGCCAACGACTCGTTATTCAGTTTAGTCAGCCTATCGTAGGTTACTTGGGCAGTCTAATTTATTAAAATAAGTTATGAATATTAGTAATTAAAAATGCTAGAAAGTAAATAAATGAGAAGAAATTCTAAAATAAATTAGATTGGCTCCAAAAAATTTATTCCTTAGAATGATTTGAAGTAAATTAAACTAGTTCTAAAAATTTTAAATATTACGAAATGATTGTAAACAACTTAGAAAGTATCAAGGAAGTGATAAAAAGACTAGTAGAAGAATTATAACTTAAATAACATTACAAATGTGATTTTCATAAGAATATAAGTATAAGTATGAATTTTAGATTTATTTATACATTATATAAATGATTATTGTAAACTTATGAAAGAAGTGATTCTAGAGAGTAACATAAATGACGAAAGATGTATTGTATGGAAAATTTCATATGAACCCAGTAAAATCTTTTAGTATAGAAAATATGCTCTAATTATTTTTACTTGTTATATTATTGCACCACTAAGCAGCAATGCTTAGCGCAATGGATTTGTTTCCTCGCGTAGGTACTGAAGTTAAAGCCCAACGAATATCAAACAGAGATTTTAGAGTTCTGATCTGCCGAGTGTTCAAGGTTGTCACCTCCTCAGCAATGCATGTAGATAGGGCCCATATAGATCATATTATGTATTTTGTGCATTATAATTAGTTATTATTTGTAATGTAAACTATGAATTATATGTTGAAATATAGATTATGGAACTGTAATTAATTTATAGATCATGTAAATTATGAATTTATGTAATCAGTCTGTAAATCATGTAAATTAATGAAACTTGAGAACTTATATACATAAATTGTGCAGGAATGGAAATGTATGGAGATGATTATGAAATTGAAATGTATGGATGAGATTTGAAATATGAGAAAATTATGAGAATGATTGATGAGATAATTATGATTAGCATGGATAAGATTTTATTTTGAAAATATTGTTGTTTTTCAAACAGGTGAATATTGAAATACACCAAACGATAATAAAATAGGAGAAACTCCGCTGGTTTCTCCGTCGAAAAATAATTGATATTAAATTAAACGAATTCAAAATTCTAAAAAAAATAAAGTAAGATAAGTAAGGGTGCTCCAGCACTAATTGTAGCACGCCTTGCTCGGCTACACTATCGTCGGGTGAGGGGTGTTACATTTAACAGGTGAATGGCAGAACCCGCCGTGTAGTAATAAAACAGAGGAGACTCTGTTTGGATCTCCACAAAAATAAAATGTGATAAAAAAAATTTTCCTACACATAGAATAATATAAATAAATGAAATTTAAATTAATACGGTATAAGACAAGATAAGACAGGGTACTCTAGCACCGAATATAGCACACCTTGCTCAACTACAATATAGACGGGTGAGGGGTGTTACAGAGTTTATCCTACATATCAAAAAAGTCTTTAGGACACAGAGCAGGTCTGCACATCACAAAAGCCTCTAGAATACAGAGTACATTCTACAAGGTTGTCCTGTGACACCCCTTATCTGTCTACAGTGTAGCCGAGCAAGACATGTCACACTCAGTGCTGGAGCACCCTAACTTATCTGACTTTATTGCTTTAATAATTTTTAACTTATTATATTTTAATATCAATTATTTTTCTATGGAGAAACCAGTGGAGTTTCCCTTGTTTTATTAGCGTTTGGCATATTTCAATATTCATCTGTTTGAAATTCAACAATATTTTCAAAATACAATCTTATCCATGCTAATCATAATTATCTCATCAATCATTCTCATAATTTTCTCATATTTCAAATCTCATCCATACATTTCAATTTCATAATCATTTCCATACATTTCCATTCATACTCAATTCATATATAAAAATGTTCAAATTACATAAATTTACATGATTTATAAACTAATTACACAAGTTCATAATTTACATAATGTACAAAATACATAAAATAACTTATATGGGCCCTATCTACATGCATTGCTGAGGAGGTAACAACCTTGAATACTTCAGACACTTCTGCAGATCAGAATTTCAAGATCTCTGTTTAATAATCGCTGGGCTTTACCTTCAGTACCTGCGCGAAGGAAATAAATCCATCGCGTTAAGCATTTCTGCTTAGTGGTGCAACAATATAACAAGAAAATAATATATACAAATAAAGAAAGAAATGAATCATAATTTGGTCAACTCTCCTTTGTTCTAATTTATTCCTCTTCAGAAGCTTTTAATTCTTAAATTCACTATACCATCCCCAAAAATTCCTAGAAATTAAGTTATATCTCTATTGCTAATCTTTTTATCATTTCTTTCAATACTTTCTAGGTTATCGCAGATTATTTCATAATAATTAAATTTTAATACCTTTCTAATTCATTTCAATTCTTTCTGCTAAATAACTAATCTAATTTATTTTAAATATTCTTACTCATTTATTTAATTTTTAATATTTTCAGTTGCTAATATTCTTAACTTTTTGTTTAGTCGAAGGCTAATTACATCTTATGATATTAATTCTTTCTAGCATTTTATTAATCGTTTTCTTGATGATTTTGAGTCTCTTTTTATTGTAATCATTCTCATTCTTTATCTTGATATTTAATCTCCTTACTTCCTTTAATAATCAATTAAATTATATTTATACTTTTCCATGCCCAACTAACCTATACAAATTGACCAGACTAGATACACGGGTAAACTAGCACTGGATACAAATTGATATTTAATACCTCGGGCCGTCACACCATCAGTCACAATGTGTCTCCTGATGTGCAAATAGAATGGCTAATAAGCCATAAAAGCAATAAGGCATAAAGCCAAGTGTAACATCATAATCAGTATAGCCATAGGCTATCATATCACAAAATGGCATGAAGCCATATGCAGTACTGCTATCAGAACCCTATTGGTATGTCAATCTATCCAAACCAATCACACTAGGCCTACTAGGGCATATTACAAAGTTATTTCTTGAATATTTATACTTAACATGTAAGGTTACTATTTATTTAGTCATTTAAGTCAAAATATTGACTTTCTTATATATAATAGTTACATGAGTTTTAATCACATAGATTTACCACATTTTGGTTCCCAAAAGTATTGGCATTAGTTGCCAATCCATACTTCTAACCAATGGAAAATAAATAAAAAATTTCAGTTTTGGGTGCTAGAGTTCACTGTTCCATTAGGCCATTCTACAGTGAGAATTTGGCCAACTGTTCTTGATCAAAGTTGTTCTTTATTGTGTCTAGTTACATTTCACTTTTTGAATCACCCCATTTCGAGTTTTCTAGCTCAAGTCATGGCTATTTCACCATAACTGGTCTGATTGCCTTTACCCAGAATTTATGGGCAATTTTTGGTTCTGCCAGATTTGGTAATTCAAATTTGGATAGCAATTTCATTCAGTTAAGTCTAGAATTTGAGTTTATGTTCTACATAAAAGTTGTAGGGCTATGTCTCAGCTTTCTTTCTGTATAAAATTCAGGTCAATTGGACCTTTCTACACTGAGTTATGACCAAATGAATGAACATTGCTCATTTGGTTATTTTCCAGGGATAGCATATTGGTTACCCGGATTAGGTCACTTTGTAGGGCCACTTATTTTGGTTTTCTGGGATAGATTCCTTCATCAAAGTTGTTGCATTTTGTGTCTTGTTTAACCTCCAATTGGCTTTGCACCAATTAGAGTTACCTAGTTTGAGTTATAACCCCAAGAGCACACTAGACTCAAAGGGTCCAGAATGCACACTTAAGGCAGTCTAATTCTTTACATTAGTTAATGTCACCAATCACTCCATTTTCAATTCAAACTACACCAAATGGTCACTAAATGACCATTACAATATCATTTTGTGTTCAATTGTATCTACCCTATATTTGAGTTTCAAACCCTAGCCCTAAAATTCCAAAGTTTCAAATTCTTGCACTAAACTCATAAATTAATGTTTTAAGTGAAACAATCATATCAAGGGCAGCCTATTCACTCATTTAAAACTCAACTCAACTCAACTAAGCCTTTATTCAAAAAATTTGAGGTCGGTTATATGGATTCGCTTTCTCCACTCTAAATGATTTTGGGTCAAATCCTTAGAAATGTGTAATGCTTCTAGGTCATGTTATACTACTCTCCTCCAAATCAATTTAGGTATACCCATTTTTTCTTTCTATCCTCTAACCTAATGTGCTCTACTTATCTAATCAGAGTCTCCGTATGTCTACACTTCACATGACCAAACCACATCAATCTCCTTTCTCTAAACTTATCTTCAATTGGCACCACTCATACATTATCTCTAATACTCTCATTACGGACTTTATCTAGTCTAGTATGGCCACTCATCCACCTTAACATTCTCATCTCTGCAACTCTTATCTTAGACACATACGACTCTTTCAGTGCCCAACACTCATTACCATATAACATAGCCAGTCGTATGGTTGTACGGTAAAATTTTCCTTTCAATTTATTAGGAATCTTACGATCACATAAAACTCCCGTGGCACGTCTCTACTTCAACCATCTGGCTTTAATCCTATGACTAACATCCTCCTCACAACCCCCATCTACTTGAAGGACTGAGCCTAGATATTTAAAGTGATTACTTTGGGGCAGTATCACTCCATTCAAACTAACTCCTTCCCTATTACCAGTTTGGCCTTCACTGAACTTACAATGCATGTATTATGTCTTTGTTCTACTTAACTTAAAACCCTTTGACTCTAGAGTACTTCTCCAAAGTTCTAGCTTTCTATTGACTCCTTCTCGTGTCTCATCTATCAGAACAATATCATCCGCAAACATCATGCACCAAGGAATACTCTCTTGTAAATGTTTCGTCAGTTCATCTAAAACTAATGTAAAAAGGTAAGGGCTTATGACTGATCCTTGGTGTAATCTGATTGAGATCGGAAAATCTCTTGTGTCCCCTCCCACTGTGCGCACAATAGTAGTTGCTCCTTCATACATATCTTTCAATACTTGTATGTACCTAATAGATATCCTCTTTTGTTCTAACACATTCCATAAGACCTCTCTTGGAACACTATCATAAGCCTTCTCCAAATCAATAAAAACCATGTGTAGATCTTTCTTCATATCTCTATATTTCTCCATCAAGCTTCTAATGAGAAAGATCGCTTCCATAGTTGAACGATTGGGCATGAAACCAAATTGATTGAGAGAGATAGAAGTATCATGACGTAGTCGATGCTCCACAACTCTCTCTCACAACTTCATAGTATGGCTCATGAGTTTAATTACCCTATAGTTTGAGCAACTCTGTATGTCTCCCTTATTTTTAAAAATAGGCACTAAAATACTCTTCCTCCATTCATCAGGCATTTTCTTTGAGTTTAGAATCTTATTAAATAATTTAGTTAACCATGCAACTCCCATATCTCCCAAATACTTCCACACTTCAATTGGTATTTCATCGGGTCCACAGGCTTTACCCACTTTCATTCTCTTAAGTGCTTCATTTACTTCTAAAGATCTAATCCTTCTAGTATAATTCACATTCTTTTCTATTGTTCTATAATCTACATTCACGCTATTACTATTTTGACTATTATTAAAGAGATCATTAAAATAATTTCTTCATCTTTCTTTAATGTCCTCATCTTTCACCAACACTTTTCCTTCTTTATCCTTAACGCACCTAACTTGATTGAGATCTTGACATTTCCTTTCTCTCCTCCTTGCTAATCTATAAATATCTTTCTCCCCTTCTTTAGTTCCAAGTTTCTCATATAACTTTTCAAAGGCCTGTGCTCTTGCTTGACTAACTGCCTTTTTGCCTCTTTCTTTGCTATTTTGTACTGTTCATATGCCTCATTATTATCACATTTAGATAATTTCTTATACCATTCCCTTTTACTCTTCACTGCCTTTTGTACTTCCTCATTCCACCACCATCTCTCTTTTGAGGGTGGTCCATGTCCTTTAGACTCTCCAAGTACTTTTTTAGCTACTTCTCTAATCTTTGATGCCATCTGTATCCACATATCATTGGCCTCCATATCCAGCTTCCATACTTCGGACTCGAGAAGCTCATTTTTGAACTTCACTTGCTTTACTCCTTTGAACTCCCACCACTTTGTTCGAGCTGCACTATTTCTTCTGACCTTACTTGAATTGTTCCTAAACTTGACATCCAATACCACCAACCGATATTGACTTGTTAAAGCTTCTCTTGGAATGACCTTGCAATCCTTGCATAGAGCTCTATTTGTCTTCCTAGTTAAGAGGAAGTCGATTTGGCTTCTATGTTGCCCACTTTTGAAAGTCACTAAATGTCACTCTCTTTTTATAAAGTAGGTATTTGCTAGTATTAGGTCGTATGCCATAGCAAAATCCAAGATGCTTTTTCCCTCCTCATTTCGACTGCCAAAACCAAAACCTCCATGAACATTCTCATAACCTTGTCTATCACTTCCTACATGCCCATTCAAATCTCCACCAATGAAAACATTCTCTTCATTCGGTATGCTTTGCATTAAATCATCCATATCTTCCCAAAACCTTTGTTTACTCTCACTGTCTAGTCCTATTTGTGGGGCATAAGCACTAACTATATTTATTGTTTCTCCTTCTAGTACTAGCTTTACTAGTATAAATCTATCTCCTACTCTTTTCACAGCTATTACTGAGTCTTTTAATGTCCTGTCTATGATTATGCCCACTCCGTTCTTGTTTCTTTCCTTTCTTGTAAACCATAGTTTGTACCCTAAATTACCCACTTCCTTACTTTTCTCTCCTACCCATTTAATCTCTTGAATGCAAGCAATATTCACCCTTCTCCTTTCTAAGGTATCCACAAGCTCCATTAATTTTTCGGTAAGTGATCCAACATTCCAAGTACCAACCTTGATCCTCCTCTTATCCTGCTCCTTCCTAATTGGTCTCCTTCTATGATATCTTCTATTGTTTTCTATGTCTATCTTGTGTTCTGTTCCACTATTTATTCTACTATCTGTCCTATGGACTAACTTCTTTACCCACACCCATCCATGATGTGAGAACCCTTGCTCACTTAACACCACACCCCGGTGCCGGCATGGCGCGTCGCTTTCGGTGAACGCCCTACACCCTTGCATATTTCTCACTACACCCGGGCTCCGATGTAGCGCGCCGTTAGTAGAGGACGCTCCAACGTTTATATCATTTGAATCCATATCATAGGGTGTGACGAAATTTTTATGCTGGTTGTCACCTACCGCAACCCTCCTCCTTTATCCGGGCTTGGGACCGACTAAGTGCAAACTACTTAGGCAGAGTTAGCTTATTCACTCATTTAATCCAAAGAAAACATCAAAACCATAACAAGTCCATGGCTGCCAAAATTGGTGGAATTTATTCATGCAAAACTCGTTTCAATTCTCTTAATTTCACCCTCATTTCATACTCCACATGATATATATACAAAGTTTTAAGGATGAATTAGCACTAACCTTGTTGTGTGTCAATCCAAGCTTGACAAACTCCTTTATTTTTACTTTTTTTTGCTGCCCAAGTCTTACTCTAGTGGTGATGACAAGTTTTTGTGAAGGGAATATGGGCTTTTAAGGTGATTTGGTTAAACTCCAAGTTTTAATGTGTTAATTTCTTCTAACCATTTGACCTCGTTTCTTTGGGTTATGGGTTTTGGTCAAAAGAGCAATATTGTAGACCTATGTCTTATAAAACTTTTGCCATTGTTGTCATTGCATTTAAATTCTTATAGACCAAGTTATGGCCATTGTCCAGAAAATTCTGGGCAAAATGGTTCAGGTCTGTTTGGTGTCCTAATTTAAGTCAATAATTTTCATTAGGTTAGAGGCATTTCTGGGCTTGGTGTTCTCAATAAAAGTTGTAGTACTATGTCTAAGATTTCCAGTGGTATAAGATTCAAATCATTTGGACCTGTCTAAAGAGAGTTATGGCCAAATGAACATGCACTATTCATTTGGTCATTTTTCTAGGTTTAGTGTTTGGATATCCGGATTGGACCACAAATTGGTCAACTTAAGGATAGAATTTGGGCAGGGTTTCTTCATGAAAAATGAGGTATTTTGAGTTTAGCTTCACACACAACTTCAATTATAGGTCAAACAAGACCCTGGACTCATAGGTCAGAATTTCTGCACATGAAACATCACTTCCAATATTCCATCCTTCTTACTCCCAACTATAATTTATCACTCATAACACTTTAAATGATCAACAAACAGCCTCAACAAGATCAATCTCAAGCCATATCACCAAGGTAACAAAATTAACTCAAACCCTAACTCAAGGTCCCAATTTATGCACACCACATGTAAATCAAGATATTAATCACATTTACCCATTAATCAACACTTATAACCACAAGTATAACCTTCATGTCATCAAACTCCTATCAATTCTCATAGCTGCCAAAAATTTAATTCTACACAAAGTTATCATTTTCTTTTTATTTCAAGTAATTTCAACTCTTCTTAAGTCTAAATCAAACTTTAAACAAAAGAGATAATGATATTAGGCACTAACCACTTTTGGAAGCTAACTTGAGCTTATAAATCTCCTTTAAATGGTTTAAGGTGTGAGGAGAAATTTTAGTGAAGACAAGATAGGGTTTTATGGTGTAATTGAGTGAGAAATGGAGCTTGGGTGAAGGAAAATGGTAGAGCTCCAATGGTGATTCTCAGCAAGAAGAAGAAAGAAGAGCAATCTGAATTTATTTTCTTTCATTTTCTGCCTATTTAATTCATTTTAAGTGAGTTATAGCCATGTGTCACAACGTGATTGGGTGGAGTGCTTTAGTGACATCATCCCATGTCATAAATCTAATTAAATTCCATTTTCTTTTCTTCTTTTCCTTTCTTCTTTCTACTCATTTTTTATTAAATTTTTAGCAATATTTATTCATTTTTTTATGTCATATAATTTATTTACTTAATTGGACAAGTCGGTAAAAAATCATCTTCGAAGACAAAATGACCAAAATGCCCTCCGTTTGGCTTATTGAGCCAGAATCATCTGTGCCAATCGAAAAATTTTTCTAAGCATTTTCTTGGCATTCTAATGCCATAGAAACCTCAATGACTCTTCTTTGGAGTCTCTAAAATTATTTTACGAATTTTCTCCTGAGTTTAGGGCTCCTAGCTGCGAGGACTGCAACTTCCCACTAGGTTACCCATCGCTAGGGCATCGACTCATTTAATTTGGTTGTATTTTATTTCTAAATTTTTTTTCCTAAATTTTTCTTATTATTATTTGAGTTATTTATGACTCCTCACTTTAGTCTAAATATTTTTCCAGACGTTCTAGCTGTCCGGACTGACACCGGTCACCTGAATAGTAGAACGTACAGAATGGCTACAGTGAGGGTGTTACAACTCTTTCCCTCTAATTTAAATTTCGTCCTCAAAATTTACCTAGTGTAAATAGTCGAGGAGCTGCTACTTCCTTATTTCTTTGCCTTACCAGAGAAAACGGATCTACATTAGTGTCACCTCGACTCATATGAATGCAATGCATGTTATGCAACTATTCCTTTCTATCTACCTATGCCAAGAACTGCCTAAACTGTGCTCTAATACCAAAAAATGTGATAGCCCTTACCCGTCTACAGTGTAGCCGAGTAAGGCATGCAACACTCGGTGCCAGAACACCCTAACTTATCTTCCTTTATTGCTTTAATAATTTTGAACTCGTTATATTTTAATATCAATTATTTTTCTATAGAGAAACAAGTGGAGTTTCCCCTGTTTTATTAGTGTTTGGTTTATTTTAATATTCACCTGTTTGAAATTCAACAATATTTTCAAAATAAAATCTTATCCATGCTAATCATAATTATCTCATCAATCATTCTCATAATTCTCTCATATTTCAAATCTCATCCATACATTTCAATTTCATAATCATTTCCATACATTTCCATTCATACTCAATTCATATATAAAAATATTCAAATTGTCGACACCATATTTTGGCCGATCCCCAAAATCAATAAAACTTTGAAACCGATCCCCGGTACTAAGTCTCCTTCGGACAGCTAATCACATTTCCGATCCCTCTTTGATAGGCTGTCACAATTCCGATCTCTCCCCGCAAAGAATCAAATCAAATTGTTAAGTTCTCGCATCAGTCAAAGCTTTACCAGTCTATCGCTCACCGATCTCTCAAACCCATTGTGAAACTTCGGGACCGTCAAGTATATTCCTAATAAACGAAATGAACGGCACTAGATCTTTTCTTACCGGTTTATTGCCGATCTCCTTTCGAAAGATTAAGAGCTAAGGTTTTGGTTTGGTTTAATGAGGATTCCGATCTTAAGTGTTCAAGTTAAATTTTCAATTTTAATCAAGTCCCATTCAGCATTTCTTCCCCACCGATCTCATGCTTATTGTGCTTTCCGATCTCTTATACTTAGATTAATAATTGCATTTAGTTCTTGTTTCGCTATGCTCATACAATCAAATACTTAGGCAATTCGAGATTTTCCAATCACATCCATTCATTGAACAAAAGAGACATTCCATTTCATTTCATTTTTGTACAAGCTATTCAGCTGGAGGGTCACCCCCAGCCTGATTTACATTTTGCTCACTCTCTCTCTCACCCTCGGCTTCCTCCTCACTGTCCTCATCATCGCCCTCAGGAGCCAGGTCGGCCATCCAAGAGAAGTCTTCTTACAGGTAGCAGCAGGTTCGGCCAAGAGATCCTTGTGAGCATTCACATAGGCTCGGCTATTCCGTCACCATCTCTTCATCTTTCTCCTTAAGCTCCTCGTCTTTCTCCTTGAGTTCCTCGATGAGTTGAGCGACTGGCGGCTCGTTGGCACAAGCGCTGGACTTCTCAGAGAGCCCGATCCCTTTCGGCGGAACATGAGATTGTTCGGCCACTTGTCTTCATAGTACTTACCGTCCCTCAACTTGAGATATATAATCCCGGCGGATGAGAGTTGGGATCGGAGGAAGCCACTTCTGATTTTCTTCCGATCTCCTTACCCGGGCGAACCTTTTCCCAAACCATGGTGCGATTCACGGGCACTCCACGTTCGAGCTCATGGATTGAGTCAAGATATCATCAAGGCTGTTCGAGGATAGCTTTGTCGATCCTCGAAGGAAGATGGAAGACCCCAAGACTTGGGCAAAAGCGGGGTTCTCGAAGCAGTCGGTTATTCTTGAGGACTCGATTAGCTTTTGAGCGCCACGAGAAGAGGTCCTCCCAGAAGATTGAGAAGGACCCCTTTCCGTGCTTGGAACAACTGGAAGAGCTGGAGGCTGCTCTTCCAATCTAGGAGGAGATCGGACAGCTTCAGTGGTCGGCAGATCCGAAGGTTGAGGCGGGTCCCCTTGTACTTCCCCAGATTCATGACCAGGTGTTCGAAGCATTTCCAAACATTTCATCTCCTTTATTTTTTGGAAGATCTCTTTGTCCTTCTTCCGCTTCCTAGAACCCTCACCACCCGCCATACCTGCACAAAGAAAAGGTCAGTGAGATCGCTAAGGTCCTGAGAGTTGAGATATAGAAAATACCAATGCCGAGGTCAGAGAGCGGAAGTTCGCGGTCTTGGCCGGTGAGCAGTTGAATAGTCCAATGGTGCAACTCGGCGATCCGCATCCAAACAAGAATACTTTTGAGTGGCGGCTGACTCTTGAGATCCATCACTATTAAGCTTTCCTCTGGTTCGAGGGTAATATGCTTGAAGCAAAGGCCCTTGGTACCACCGGCTCTGAGGAAGTCCTCAGCGGCTCGGATCTTTGCTCCTCGGAATGAAGAAAGCGGTTCTTCCAATTCTTAAGGGATGAGGCGGTCGGAAAAGAGCCATAATGAGGAGGCCGCTGAAAGAACCGATGTTCGTCATCCTTTTGCGAGTTAGTGCATGCTCGGCGAACACCTTAGCCGTAGGTCTGATTCCCTTAGCTCGGCATAGACCTCGGAAGGCTACCAAGATCCGCCACGAGTTAGGGTGAATTTGAGCAATGCACGCTCGGTGAAGTTTTAGGACCTCCTTATAGAAGTCATCTAGAGGGAACCGAAGACCGGCCTTTAACTGTTCCTCGTACACCATAACCATGTAATTCTCTTCAAAGGAGTGATCGACCACGAAGATCGCCGTGGCACTTGATTAGCTCGTCTGAATCGGGCCGAATGTTGTATTCTTGGCTAAGCGATTGCGGTCGGATTCTCGAAGAACCGGCGGTAGCTCGTCTATAGGAGAGTCTCCCTCCACTGAAAGCAGTGCACGCCTTGATGGTATGATCCGCCCCCGAGCTGGAACGGAGACCCTAGGGGGTTCAGGTTGCGTGCTTGGCCTGACTACCTCTTCTTCATCGGACGACCATGAGAACTGAATGGAAGGAGGGCTCACCACTCTCTGACCTTTGACACCGCTCATTTTCAAAGGAAATAAAGAACTTAAACTAAAAAGAAGATCAAAGCCCTTACCGGAGTCTGATCGACGTCGGAAGAACTTGGGAAAAATGAGAGAACTTCGAAGTTGTGAGCAAGAGGCTTAAAATGGAATGAGAGAGCAAATGGCTAACCCCCCCATCCCTATTTATACTAGTCCGAGCATTTAATGCTCACGAGGTTCCATGCAGTGCATCGGTTAATGGGATTCGCCAGCTGTTCTGACACGTCTCTCGAACATTCCGAGATCGGTTAACTGGAGATCGACATAATAAGTTGAATGTTTTGAATGAAGGATCAGTTAAGAGTCGTTTTGTTAGGAACCAGATCGGACAAATATATCAGAGATCGGAAAATAATCAATAAGATAATAATTGGAGAAACAAGACTTTTATTTCCAAAAAGATCGGATTACATCATTAGGGCGATCTCTAGGGATCGGATTACAATAAAGGTCTAACTACATCATTTGGGCGATCTCTAGAGATCTGATTACATTAACGGATTACATCATCTGGGCGATCTCTAAGGATCGGAATACATTGGAGATCTGATTATATCAAAAGGCTGATCTAAGGATCAGTTTATAACTGATCCCAAGGATATTGCCGACCGGATGCTTCATCATATGTCGGAACACCCAATGTGGGAGAAAGCCATTGTCGGAACACTCAATGTGATGAGAAGCGAATGAACTCGGTTGGCGACTCGAGATCGGTACAATCGAGTCCGCAATACTGAATCGGTCAAATCGGTTCTCTCACCATCGTCGATTAGGTTTATGCGATCAACGGGATCGTAAATTTTCAGCCGGTGTTTAAATTAGCTGATCGGAAAGGGTTCAAAAACCACAATCATGGCCGGAACTTCCACGGGCGGCTAGAATAGGGAAAATAAGAAAGGAAGAGAGGAAAATCGGATGAAGGAAATGTCTGCATCAGCGAGGTATATATAGGGAAAATGAGCATTTATTCTTTGGCGAAAGCAAGCGAGCGCTTGGGAATCGAGGGCAATTAATGCTTTGACGAACCGGACCTAAGGAAGGGAAAGATCGGAATAATAGATCGGAAGATGGGAGACCGGCATGAAAGATCGGAAAGAACATGTGAAAGAGATCGAGAAGAGGAGGATCGGAAGGCAAAAGAATAAGACAAATCCCAAATAACCGTCGTCGAGAATCGGGCGAGGTAGTTAAAGCGTTGCGAGCGAGATCTCCACCGCATGCCTAAGAATCGCCCAATCTTTGGCAGTGCGAGGTATGTCATGGCGATCCTGTACATCCCAATCTCCACCGTTGATCCCACTTGTAAGGACAAACCGGAACCCTTGGATCAAGAGAGAAAGCGACAATACCGGCATCTTTCGCTCTTAGCCCTTAGATCGTTCGGACAAGAAGATCTGGGGCCGTCAGTTGAAAGAAGAAAAGGACAAGCGTTACGAAGAGGATCTCGGCCATTCATTTTGATTCTCTTTAATTCTGGACATCCGATCATGTCCTTGAAATCTTGACCCTCCATCTCCCTCAAAATAAATCCCGACCCTCCACGAGGCGCTTGATTCCTATAAATACTGCATGAAAAAGCTGTTCAAGGGACGGACGGACAAAAAGAGAATTATTATTATAGCGGAAGAACTCGAAAACTTCATTCAGTTTGTTATTCCGCTACTTTGAAGTGTTGATTGGAAAAACTTTTGAAACTAGTTTTACGAAGTGTTTCTTGAAAAGGATACGAATCTTTGGAACTCTACATTTCGGTTTGTTCATTATCTGGTCACACCCTCACTTTGACCCTTTATCATCTCTGTTTTCATTCCCACTTTGTCTAAGCTAAACTTCATTCCACTCGGCTTTTATCTTAATCGATTATATTTTAGCTAAGCTCCCTTCACTTCAGCGAACATCGGCTCTCGGGCTAATCAGTCCAACTGTCTTATCTCTATTTGCCACCCAGTAGCTATTTGATAGATTTGGCTCCTCACGGTAAGAGCTCATATTCTTTGTTTTACTAAGTGTTTACATTTATTTTTCGCACTTTCTTTGTTCTTCTTACGTATGTGATTTTCTCCAAGTTCATTTTGTGCAAAAGGACCCAAAGAATGTTACTCTCGAGTTATCTCTTTAGTGATTAGTCAGTCATTTTATTAATCTTCGTCATTTACGAATGCAAGTTTTACGGTTCCTAGTAGCGTGTAAATGGTCGGGCAAGGCGTGAGTAAGCGCAACTTAGGGTCTCTTTTAAAGAGAGAACACGAATAACGCGTCGGGAAGATAGCCAAACTATTAGGTGGCGTAAGCGACAATTCGACAAAGATGTCATAAAGTGGAATAAAACCAAAATAAACAAAACAGAATAGATCGGTCATTAATAGATATTGGTAAAATGAATACATGGAAGGTCGGTAAATCAAGTCTAGTTTTCCCCATCTAGCCAAAAGGTATCGAAGCCTTATCGACATCTTTGAATGCCGAATCCTTAGCTTTAGGCTCTTATGTCATGTAGCTGAAATTAAAATCCGGGAGATCGGAAAAGTCCCTTTCAGGCTCCTGTTAATCTAAAAGAGATCGGAGGAGAGTTCTTATCCGGTCTCAACTCAAAATTTTAATAACTATTAAATAGAGATCGGAGGAGGGTTCTTATCCGGTCTCCACTCAAAGTTTTAATAAATAACCATTAAATAGAGATCGGAGGAGAGTTCTTATCCGGTCTCAACTCAAAATTTTAATAACTATTAAATAGAGATCGGAGGAGGGTTCTTATCCGGTCTCTACTCAAGGTTTTAATAAATAACCATTAAATAGAGATCGGAGGAGGGTTTTTATCCGATTCTCACACCAAATCTTAACCCGTACGCAAAATAATCTCAAAACTAAAAAATTCGTAACGTCAATTCACTAAGGTTGTCTCATTTACTTGTGTATCTGGGTGATCCAAATTCAGTGAGAAATCAAATGTTCCTTTAGCCAAAAGGATTAACATTCCCATTCAAGCCCTCCTAACTAATTTATAAAGCATAAAAGTACATCTACTTACCCTTATTAAGGGACGAGGTGGGGTGCCTAACACCTTCCCCACCCGTTTACGGACCCCGAACCTAGAATCTCTGTTTTGAAGTGGTTTCATTTTTAATTTATCTTCCCAAATGGTTTTCTTTAGTTTCCCTCAAAACTAAGGTGGCGACTCCTCACTTTTCCCACTTCGGTGAGTGATCGTCCAGGCGACCGCAAAATCCCTTTGCGATAGCTTGGCGACTCCACTGGGGACAAGATAACACCCCGTTCTAGTGGTCCAAAAGTAGATTTAATTCTGTTAGATCAAATTATAGTTAGATGGGCTCATTCGGCGATGTTTTATACATTAATTTTTATTGCTGCTAACTATTTTGTTTTGCCTATTCTATTTCCTACAATGCTCTTCATTTCAAAAAAAGGGAAAAAGGGAAAAATGGAAAAATAAAATCCCCCTGAATTGGGAAGAGGTAAAGGTGTCCCTTCACACACTGAACACTCACACGATGTCCTCACACACTATGGTCCTAACCCGGGCTTTCTTACCCTTTTAGGAAAGTAGGAGGGGGTCATGAAGCGGTACCCGTGGGTTTTACCGTTAGTATCAGTGAAGGCTTCTGCTCAAATTGAAACTCGTTCTATTTAGTGATACAGTGGAATTTTCCAGACAATATCATGGGGGTAGAATGGGGCTCTCTTGTTCTGATGAGGGCAATTTGGGAACACAGTGGCTTTTAGAAAATTAGATCTGAGCTAAACTATCACAATAGTTGAAAGCCGTAGTAAACTACCTTATAAGATAGAACTATCCGGATAGGTAGCGCTCACCGGTATTAGGAGTCTCCCTACTATAGGACAAAGGGGCATACTTACTCTTACCTATTATGCTTTAATTTCCTTTTGTTCATTTTTTTAGGGTAATCTTGAATCCTACTAGAACACCTACACATTTTCCTACTTTGATAAATGTATGCGTGTCACTGTCAATGATATGATTCAAAATTACCTAATTTGTCTTACTAACGAATTTTCCATGAGCGTTACCAAACCAAGAGTGCAGTAAAGGATAGGCATCATTTTTATCATGGCATCCTCAGTCGATCGCGAGAAGAGGCTCGACATGCTAAACTTTGGTCCAAATCGGCTCATAGGTGGTACCCTCGCAAAATGATGTTTAGAGGCACACGCTAGCTCAATACCTTCACTAGATCTGGATAAAATAGAGGTCGGAATGAACAACCTCGAGTGCTGTCTAATAGATGGAGGTCGCTTCGATCAGTCAGTGCGATTTGAAGAAATGCGGAAGGATTGCAACCTTAATGCGAGTCAAGGTCCAAATCCGGCATTAAAAGCCATGTTGTCGGTTTGGAATCCTAAGTGCAGGGTATTCTCTTTCAATGACATTGATACGGTTCCCACTATGGAAGAATATCGGGCATTACTAGGGATTCCGTACTCATTGCGAGCAGGATCTACCTACACCTTGAGCATAGGCGGACACAGAAGCGATTAACACATTTGTTGGGCATCCCTTGGAGGCGAAGTCAAAAGAAAGCGATCAAAGGAACACACATGGATGGTATTGGGCGTACCTCGAGAAGCGGTTAGATCATTACCTCCAAGAAAGCGATGGGATCAAGCTTGATGGCACTTCGCCTTGGGAATCTATGGTGCATTCTGTTCCGGGGCCATTGGGAATCATCACTTGCGGTGCGGTGGAGGTATTTTGGGCGATAGAAAGCGGGGATCAATCCGATGCGGCAATTCTTGCGAGACCACTGTTGACCCTTACACCTTTGCGAAGAGCGGGGCAAAGGGTCCATTAAGTGTTGTTCTCAATTGTTATACCTGCGGATTATCGATCCACGTGTGTCCGTGGAGACAAAGGGATTGACTTGGTACCTTGACCAGCCTCCCATCGAGAGAATGACCGGTTAATGTCGATGCGAAGAATGAGCAGCGATGGTGGGAGCAGTTTTGAGTTTCAATGGCCATAATTACTGTTGGAGGAAGGCTGTGGGCGTCGGGCCAACCCGTTACGATCGATGCGAGGTGTCGGCGGTGTCCTAATTGGAATAACCGGGTATACAAGTTACACTCGGCATTGGTAATGAGGCAGTTTGGCTCAACACAGTCCGTGATCAACATCAAAGAATACAACCAAGGTCACTTCAACCATGAGCTCAAGGAAGAAGAAGGGTTGAAAATGGCTCGCAAGTTTTGGGAAAACATCACTCAGATGGAGACATCACCCAAAGGCCCAAGTGCCTCGGGCGATTATCTTAAATGGAGAAGCGCGAGGGGCCAGAACACTCTCTTGTAGAATTCAAGGCGACAACCCTCGCCAAAAGCGCCCTATTAGAGGAAGGCGATGTCGCTGGTTGACTCGCTACAAAGGCAAATCTGAGAACTCACAGTGCAAGAGCAGATGAAACAATTGGAGGACCAACAGCAGAAACTTAAGAGAAGGGTGAGAAGACTCAAGGAAGAGGCAAGAGAAAGGATGGAGTTCGAAAAGCAAGAGGTGCGATGGGAAAAGGAAAAGACTCTCTTCAAGTGAGGCCAAAGAAATAAAAGTGCAGAATAGTAAGCTTGGAAAGATGAAATACCAAGAAATACTCATTGAAGAGTATAAGCAAGAAAACAAAAGAAGAAGCTTGAATTGAAAGAACAAGCACTACTCATCAACGATATCTTGAAAGAGTGTGCTAAAGAAAGGAAAGAGAAAGAAAAACAAATTTGCTCTCTATCAAGGGTGAAAGAGAACGTTGACCAGTGGAAAAAGCGATATACAGGGAAAACAAGAACTATTACAGAATCAAGTGCGCTCTGAAAGCATTCGATCACCAAGCAAGAAGAAAGGTTATATGAGTATCTCGAGAAAATGTCATCTCATTATAAAGAACCTCCCGAGCCTAGGCGATGTAAAGAATATGGTGTACAAATTATTGATTAATAAAATGATTTTTGGACCATTGTTTAGTAAATTTGTGAATGAATAATATGACTCCGTAGGAACTCCTCGCTAGGGTTATGTGAAAAATTGAATGCGCTATATGGGCGGGTATCATAAATGCGCATTCAATCCGTCATTCACGATCGGACTATCGGACGATGCCATGATAAAGTTGATGCGATTGTCCTTTTCTGATTTCAACTTTGGCTCTCAAATGCCACTTTGTATCCTTCGTCGGACCGGGACTTTTAGTTTCTTTGCAAAATTCAAAGTTCATTTAAAATTTTCTTTTTACCCCTCACGAGAAATCAATATTGCTTCAAACAAGGCAAGTCGACCAAGCACGGTTCAACCTAAGCGAGTGTACTTAACAAGATCTCGAACAAGGAAGATAATGGAAAATCGGGAACAAATCTGAGAACCTACGAGGGCAAGTCTCAGAGTTGAAAGATCGACTTTACGAAATTATGAGACTAATGAAGGAAATGTCTCGAGAATAAACCTACTTGAGCCTAGCCCATCATTACCTCCTCCGCCTCCTACGACAAATGATCCTCATCAAGCTTCAACTTCTTTTACCTTTCGGTCTCCCATCCGGACAGACAATCACTTTGTCAATCCGGTTACCACAAATAATGACCTACCTTACTCTCATTACCCAACCATTCCAAACACCGACCCTTACCCTTCAAATTCAATCCCTCCAATTCACTTCACCCCTCATCTCCCAAGCGGGGAATATCCCGAGCGATGGGAGGGAAAATAAGTCAAAGAAAGCGGCTATGCGCTCTAGAGGAAAGATTGAGAGCAATTGAAGGGCTAAATATGTATGGCTCTGTGGATGTGGCATCACTTAGATTGGTTCCGATGTGGTGGTACCTCCTAAATTCAAGGTCCCGATTTTGACAAGTATCTTGGGAATTCGGACCCTCGAATTCATTTGGCCACCTATATTGCCAAGATGTCCTCTATGAGATGATGACAGATTGTTAATCCACTTCTTCCACGAGAGCCTCTCTGGAGCGGCCACGAGGTGGTGCGTTGATTAGATAGGAAGCGGACTACGCTCTGGAAGGATTTAGCGAGGCCTTTTTGAGCGGTACAAATTTAAGCTGCGATGTGGCCCCACAAGGAGGATCTTGAGAATGCAGTGCGAGAAAAGGCGGAAAGCTTCAAGAGTATGCCCAAAGATGGAGAGAAAAGCGGCGAAGTCCACCCTCCGGTGGCCGACAATGAGTATGCTCTCTATTTATTGAGACTTTGAAGGCTCCTACTTCAACTTGATGATTGGGAACACTTCCAGTTTCTCGACATCATCGGACGGGTGAATTGAAGCCAACTTAAGAATGGGACATTGCGAGTCGGTGAGAACCCTGTAAAGAAAACTGCCAATTTTGGCAAGAAAAAGGAGAGTGACGTGCATTCCATCACTCGGCAGAATAATTACTCCCAGTTTCCCCAAAATAACTACCGGCCATATCCTCCCTCTCATGGCCAAACCATATAAACATTCCACCTCCTCTCCCAAATTATCCACAGCGCCCACAATATGCACCACCTACAAATTTCCAACCAAGACCACCTCCTCCTCCCGTTTAACCAAGACCACCACAAAACAACCCAAGACCTCCAAGGAACCCTGATCCACCTCTTCCCCTCCCTTTCAGTGAAATATACCGATACCTTGTTGGTATAAACCAAATTATACCAGTCCCCTTAGACCCAATCCAGCCGCTATATCCCAAGTGGTATGATGCCACTGCCCGTTGTGAGTATCATGGAGGAGCACAAGGGCACTCAGCAGGCAAGCTGCGGGGCACTCGGAGGAGAGTGCACGCTTTAATCCAAAGCGGGTGGTTGAAGATCGAGAAATGGTTCCCTCCCCAATGTTACCTCAAACCCCTTTGCCTAACCATAATGCGAGGCGGTGGTGTAAATATGATAGAGTCTAAGGGAGAAGGATCAACACGAAGTGGATAAGCTGGTTCCTTACTTTAAGGAGATTTTCTTTGTAGCAATGAGGAAGGCTACCTTTGCCCTCGGTGGCGGGATTCGAAGAAATGCAGGTGTCCTTACCATGGAGGCGGTGACCATGAGTGCGAGATTGTGAGGGTTGAGCAAGAAGTCGGAACTTATTGTCTCTCAAGGTTCTGAGGTGCCAGACAAAGTCAAAGACGGAAGAAGGAGTGAACACTACTAGGTTCAACCAAACTGCTTCTACCTCCAAACCCAGAATCGCCTTCTCACCCCCGGTAGCCTCACGCGATGCGGTTATCAGAACTCGCCTCGGCTCCGTCACCAATACTCACGCTGTCCCATGGAATTATAATTTCCAAGTTTTCACTCAGGGAGCGTCAAGCAGTACATCGGCTCCTAGTCTTGTCTCACCTCCGGCACCACCAAAACCATGTTTCGCTCCTCATGAGCACTTCAGGATGACTTATGCTGGACCTGCCAGCGACATTACTCCCCAGATCAGTTCTCAGCCCATTATCACAACAGAGCCCTCTCCACCTGAGCAAGAAGTCAAGTTTATAACTCGAAGTGGGAGGTGTTCTGAGAGCGAAGAAAGAGAGAGGAGGAAAGGGAAAGTAAAAATGGGAGAGTCATCAAGAAATCTGAGAAGAGGAGGTGGAAAGCGGGAAGTAGAGCTGTTGAGCACAAGGAAGAGGAAGAAGCTGCTGCTCCAAATAATGAAAGCAGGCGAGTATGATGTGGTGGAGCGGTTGAGAAAAAACACTTGGATTTCACTGTTATCACGATCCTGAGCTCGGAAGTCCACCGACAAGCCTTACAAAGAATCTGGATCAAGCCTTTGTAAACCAGACATTACTCAGGCGGTTTGAGAAGATAGTAGAACAAATCCGGGCATCGGCTTTGTAGCCTTTTACGAAGAGGAGGTAGACCATGCGAGCTTAGGGCACAATAAAGCTCTACATGTAGCGTGAAGTGTAAGGGTTGTATAGTGGCCAAGGTCCTCATCGATAACGGATCGACCCTCAATGTCTGCCTAGCGCTACCTTAGCGGTGCGGTCGACCAATCATATATCGTCAGTGCTATGGTGGTAAGAGCCTTTGGCGGTACCGGGAGAGAGAGTCTTTGGGAGACATTGACTTGCCAATCAAGTCGGTGCATGTACTTTCAGCGTCACGTTCGGTGATGAACATTGGTAAACTTACACTATCTTTTGGGAAGGCCATGGATCCATTCTGCGAATCTTTGTTCCTTGACTTTGCACGGAAGATCAAATACATTAAGGGCGGCAAAATCATCAGCATGTAAGAGGCGAAGAAGCCATCTTGGTCACCAAGCGCAATCACTTCCTTATGTGGAGGCGGTAGAATCGTTGGAGAGTTCTTTCCGGGCCCTTGAGCGCAAGATCTGCAGGGAAGGAGGGGCTATGGCTATGGTGGCCAAAGTAATGTCAAGAAACGGGTATCAAGAGGGGAAAGGCTTGGGTACCGCCTTGCAAGGAATCGTGGAACCCATACCGGCTATTCAGAAGGTAGGCCGTTGTGGTTTGGGATATGAGGAGGATGCCTTCGTGGATGGGCGGTTCTGGATGAGGAAAATACTTCGGGATCAGAGGTTTGACGGGAGATGGGAAAGATGAAAATAGTCCAGAATTACGGAGATCTTCACTAAACCGGTCATTCAACATCCGGCAAATCTGGAAGAATCACCCGATGATCCATCCATAGATGTCATCCAAGCTGGACTCCTTGTATGAGGCCCTAGTATCGCCAATGGTGAGGGCGGGAGTTGGACAACTGGACAACAGAGGATATCCCTGTACTCAATCTCGAGTAAAGTACCTTTGGTTATCAACACTTGATCATTTTGTCCATGGTGACAAGTGTAATACTGTAAATGGACCTTTTCTTATGGCATTAATATTAATGAATTGATAGCGCATTTTAAATCCAATACTCTCTTTCTTTCCTTTTTAATTCCATCCTTATAACACGTTCTATTCTTTATTTATTCAGGACCATTCATCAATTAACACCTAATAATCCAATAGACTCAGAAATCCCTCTGGTTAATTTTGAAATCCCCATAACTGCCATTACTTCAAGTGATTCTGAGGAAGAACTTACACAAGAAGACAGTGAAAAGGATGAGCCCTCCCTCGTGCCTTGTGGAGACGAAATCCACACCATAAACTTAGGCACAGAAGAAGTAAAAAGGGAACTTAAGGTAGTGGAGAGTGAAGAATTGGGAGATATGATCAGTTTGGTTAGAGAATTCCTCGACGTATTTTCCTGGAGCTATGATGATATGGTGGGTTTGGACCCTCAGATAGTAACGCGCAAAATTCCCTTAATTCCGGGAACGATTCCGGTGAAGCAGAAACTAAGGAGAATGAATCCCGGCACACTGCTCAAGGTTCGGGATGAAGTCAGAAAGCTTGATGTGCCGGGTTCTTGGAAGTAGTCAAATATCCCCAATGGGTGGCTAACGTCGTCCGGTAATGAAGAAGGGCGGGAGAGTCGGGGTGTGCGTTGACTACGAGGATCTTAATAAAGCTAGCTTGAAAGATGATTTCCCTCTCCCCACATTGATGTGTTAGTTGACAATCTTTGCGGGATTGGGCGGTGTTCGTGTATTGATGGGGCATCGGTACAATCAGATCCCAATGGGCGAAGAAGACAAGGATAAAGCGCTTTCATCACTCAATGGGAGTATTTTGCTATCGGGTCATGCCCTTGGGTTGAAGAATGCGGAGCTACTTACCGGTAGCGCAATGGTCACATTATTCCACGATATGATGCATAAAGAAGTGGAGGTATCGTGGATGATATGATCATCAAATCCGAGGAGAAGAGAGCCACGTTCGGTGATGAGGAGGGTATTGAAAGGCTCGGAAATACCACTTGAAGTGAACCTGCTAAATGCATATTCGGAGCTAGATCGGGAAGTTGTTGGGATTCATAGTAGCGAGAAAGGGATAGAAGTAGATCGGACAAAGTCGAGCTATTCAAGAAATGCCATCCCCAAAAAGAGAAAGGGAGGTGCGCGATTTTAGGAAAGTTGAACTACATTTCGAGGTTTATTTCTAATCTCACTTTGCCAAAGTGAGCCTATTTTGATTACTCGGAAGAACAACTCTACTCAATGGGATTGATTTGTCAAGAGGCTTTTGAGAAAATCAAGCGATATCTGTCAAATCCACGATATTGGTTCCACATGGCGGGCGGGCCTTTGATCCTGTATATGGCGATTCAGTGAGCTTCGATGGGATGTGTTTTGGGACAACATGATGATCTGACCCGAAAGAGAGGGCCATTTATTACGAGCAAGAAGTTCAATGATTGTGAGTCAAGGTACTCTTTCTTAGAAAAGACTTGCAGCGCGATAGCCTGGACAGCAAAGCGCCTCAAGCACTACATGTTGAATCACAAGACATGGCTCATCTCCAGGATGGATCCTATCAGATATGTATACGAAAGCCCATTACTGCCAGGAAGGATAGCCAAGTGGCAGGTTATACTCTCCCAATACGACATAGTCTACATGACCAGGAAAGCGGTGAAAGGCAGCGTGATTGCTGACCTCTTAGCAGAAAATCCTATCCAGGATTATGAAGCTCTGGATTTTGAATTCACGATGAGCATATTAATGAAGTAGGCTATGAAGAAGAGGGCCCGGCCGATGTATGGGAAATGTATTTAATGGTGTCAATTTGTCAGTAATGGAATCGAGCTATCTTGGTATCCCGGACGGAAAACACTTCCGATAATTTGTCAAGTTGAGATTTGTTGTACCAACAATGTCATGAGTATGAAGCTTGTGTAATGGGTCTACAAGCTGCTATCAAAATGAAAATCAGAAAGTTGGAGGTGTACGGAGACTCGGCTCTGATAATTTATCAAGTCAAGGGAGAATGGCAAACTAAGGATCCCAAGTTGATCCCATATCAGAAGTACTTGGGTGATTAAGGAATTGAAGAAATCTCTTTCACTCATCTTAGCGAGAGACAAGAATCAATTTCTTGATGCTTTAGCTACTCTAGCCGTTATGGCTCAAATGGAAGAAGAGCGGACAACTCAAGCATTGAGGGTTAAAGCAAGGATGAACCGACCCTCTTGCTTCATGATTGAAGAAGAGCCGATGGAAAGCCTTGGTATCATGACATCACAGTCTCTTGTAGAACCAGAGAATTCCCCTCAGGGGCAAGCAAAAATGAAAAGAAGATGATTCGGAGATTAGCATTGGGATACTTCCCCAGTGGAGAAACCCTATACAAGAGGAGCTCCAACGGCGAATTATTGAGATGTGTAGATGCAAAAGAGGCAAAGAGAATCCTCTTTGAGACTCATGAGGAAATTGTGCAACCCATGCCAATGGGCACATGATGGCCAAGCAAATCATGCGGCGTGGGTATTTTGGACCACAATGAGAAGGATAGCATCGAGTATTTCGGAAGTGCCATAAGTGTCAGATCTATGCCGATCCGATAAACGTCCCACCTCATAAGTTGTTCAACCTCGTCTCACCATGGCCTTTCGCAATGTGGGGCATCGATGTGATTGGTCCCATCAATCCCAAGGCATCCAATGGACATAGATTTATCCTAGTGGCCATCGACTATTTCTCCAAATGGGTGAAACAGCGTCGTATGCTCACATCACGCAAAACACGTTTCTTAAATTCTTCAAAAGCAACATCATCTGCGGCATGGCCTCGAATGAAATTGTCGCGATAATGCCAAGAACTTGAATGGTCAGAAGGTTGAAGCGTGTGATCAATACAGAATTCGACATCACAACTCCTCCCCATACCGTCCCCAGATGAATGGAGCGGTGGAAGCCGCAAACAAAAACCTCAAGAGGATAATTCGGAAAATGACGGTCACATATAGGGATTGGCATGATATGCTCCCTACGCTCTTCACGCATACCGGACTTAGTGAGGACCTCAGCAGGGCAACTCCATACTCACTGGTCTACGGGATGGAAGCGGTATTACCTATTGAGGTCGAAATTCCTTCCTTAAGGATTCTGAAGGAATCAGGAATTGATGAATCAGAATGGATCCAGTCAAGGTTGGATCGATTAAACTCTTTGGGCGAGAAAAGATTAACAATGACATGTCATGGGCAATTATACGAGAGGAGAATGGCTAGGGCATTTGATAAAGGTGTCCGCACGCGAATTCCAACCGGGGACCTAGTCTTGAAGAAAGTCTGCCGAACCAAAAGCGATCCCGGGCAAATGGTCACCAACCTATGAGGACCCTATGTGGTTAAAAGGCATTTTACGGAGGAGCCTTGATCTTGACCCACATGGGCGGTGAAGAATTCCGAGACACTGTGAATCTGACAACCTTTGTCAAGAGGTACTATGCATAAAATGAGTGAAGGATGAAAACCGAAGGCGTCCCAAAAAAAAAAAAAAAAAAAACTTGGGATGAAAACCGAAAGGCGCCCCAAGAACCAAAATGGAGAAATAAGGAAGGGGATATGAAGCAGGGATGGAGAGGAAAGCGCCGTGGCATGAGGCTTGAGAGAACTTGAAATAATGGCGGTTAAAGACTTGAAACCAACTATAAGGAATATGTGAGATCTATCCTTGTACCCTTCCTTTTCCTTTGAAAGTCTATCCCTATTTTTCCTAAAGCCATAATAAAATTATACTTTATTCCTTACCTTTTGTTTCCTGTTTACTCACTTTTTAAATACTATCCTTTCTCTTTGTTTAATGCGCTATTGATTAGTTAAAATTTTTGCCATAAGATTTGAATTCGAAAATTGATAACCTCACGTACTTTACTATGAGATTTGCAGGGAATGGCCTTCAAAAAAAAAAAAAAAAAAAAAAAAAACTAGGAGTGAAAACCCGAGAGGGCGCTTCTGGTCAAATGGACGGAAAGAAAGTGAAAACCCGCTTTCCGTAAAATAAGGAGAAAGTCGGGAACAGAAAAGGGGCATCCGAAGGAATGGGATCATGGGTCAAGTCTTGCAACTCCTCCTCCATTAATCATCGGCCTTCGGTATCTTGTTAAGTACACTTCGTCAGGGAAAGAACTTCATGTGTCAGGGTTAGATTTGCTTTGTAAGTCATTTTAATTTCCTGCAATTTACATTTCTGTTATCAACCTCTGGTTCCTTGATCTAAGTTGATTTTAATTTCTTGCAATTTACATTTCTGTCATCAACCTCTCGTTCCTTGAACTAAGTTGATTTTAATTCCATGCAATTTAAATTTCCTGTCATCAACCTCTGGTTCCTTGATCTAAGTTGATTTTAATTTCATGCAATTTAAATTTCCTGTTATCAACCTCTGGTTCCTTGATCTAAGTTGATTTTAATTTCTTGCAATTTACATTCCTGTTATCAACCTCTGGTTCCTTGATCTAAGTTGATTTTAATTTCTTGCAATTTACATTTCTGTTATCAACCTCTGGTTCCTTGATCTAAGTTGATTTTAATTTCATGCAATTTAAATTTCTGTCATCAACCTCTGGTTCCTTGATCTAAGTTGATTTTAATTTCATGCAATTTAAATTTCTGTCATCAACCTCTGGTTCCTTGATCTAAGTTGATTTTAATTTCATGCAATTTAAATTTCTGTTATCAACCTCTGGTTCCTTGATCTAAGTTGATTTTAATTTCATGCAATTTAAATTTCTGTCATCAACCTCTGGTTCCTTGATCTAAGTTGATTTTAATTTCATGCAATTTAAATTTCTGTCATCAACCTCTGGTTCCTTGATCTAAGTTGATTTTAATTTCATGCAATTTAAATTTCTGTTATCAACCTCTGGTTCCTTGATCTAAGTTGATTTTAATTTCATGCAATTTAAATTTCCTGTTATCAACCTCTGGTTCCTTGATCTAAGTTGATTTTAATTTCATGCAATTTAAATTTCCTGTCATCAACCTCTGGTTCCTTGATCTAAGTTGATTTTAATTCCATGCAATTTAAATTTCCTGTCATCAACCTCTGGTTCCTTGATCTAAGTTGATTTTAATTTCTTGCAATCAAGTTGATTTTAATTTCCTGCAATTTAATTTTCCTATTATCAACCTCTGGTTCCTTGATCTAAGTTGATTTTAATTTCCTGCAATTTAATTTTCCTGTTATCAACCTCTGGTTCCTTGATCTAAGTTGATTTTAATTTCTTGCAATTTACATTTTTGTTATCAACCTCTGGTTCCTTGATCTAAGTAGATTTTAATTTCCTGCAATTTAATTTTCCTGCTATCAACCTCTGGTTTCTTGATCCAAGTTGGTTTTTAATTTTCTAAATATTCCAACTTAGTTGCCAATTTCTAGGTCTTAAATTTAGGTACAGCTATTCGTCCAAAATATGAGTCTGAATCTTTACATAATTCCTACACGGAAATTTTTTCCTTTAATAGAAATTATGTAAAGAGGAGCATTGTCGACACCATATTTTGGCGATCCCCAAAATCAATAAAACTTTGAAACCGATCCGGTACTAAGTCTCCTTGACGACTAATCACATTTCGATCCCTCTTTGATAGGTGTCACAATTCCGATCTCTCCCGCAAAGAATTAAATCAAATTGTTAAGTTCTCGCATCGATCAAAGCTTTACGATCTATCGCTCACGATCTCTCAAACCCATTATCGAAACTCGGGACCGTCAAGTATATTCCTAATAAGCGAAATGAGCGGCACTAGATCTTTTCTTACGGTTTTATTGCCGATCTCCTTTTGAAAGATTAAGAGCTAAGGTTTTGGTTTGGTTTAATGAGGATTCGATCTTAAGTGTTCAAGTTAAATTTTCAATTTTAATCAAGTCCCATTCAGCATTTCTTCCCCAGATCTCATGCTTATTGTGCTTTCCGATCTCTTATACTTAGATTAATAATTGCATTTAGTTCTTGTTTCGCTATGCTCATACAATCAAATACTTAGGCAATTCGGAGATTTTCCAATCACATCCATTCATTGAACAAAGAGACATTCCATTTCATTTCATTTTTGTACAAGCTATTGGTGGAGGGTCACCCGACTGATTTACATTTTGCTCACTCTCTCTCTCACCCTCGGCTTCCTCCTCACTTTGTCCTCATCGTCGCCCTCGGGGCCAGTCGGCCATCAGAGAAGTCTTCTTACAGGTAGCAGCAGGTTCGGCCAAGAGATCCTTGTGAGCATTCACATAGGCTCGGCTATTCCGTCACCATCTCTTCATCTTTCTCCTTAAGCTCCTCGTCTTTCTCCTTGAGTTCCTCGATGAGTTGAGCGACTGGCGGCTTTGTTGGCACAAGCGCTGGACTTCTCAGAGAGCCGATCCCTTTCGGCCAGAACATGAGGCTGTTCGGCGGCTTGTCTTCATAGTACTTCGCCGTCCCTCAACTTGAGATATATAATCCGGCGGATGAGAGTTGGGATCGGAGGAAGCCACTTCTGATTTTTCTTCCGATCTCCTTACCCGAATTGAACCTTTTCCCAAACCATGAGTGCGATTCACGGGCACTCCACGTTCGAGCTCATGGATTGAGTCAAGATATCATCAAGGCTGTTCGAGATAGCTGTCGATCCTCGAAGGAAGATGGAAGACCCCAAGACTTGGGCAAAAGCGGGGTTCTCCCGACAGTCGGTTATTCTTGAGGACTCGATTAGCTTTTGGCGCCACGAGAAGAGGTCCTCCCGGAAGATTGAGAAGGACCCCTTTCCGTGCTTGGAACAAGCTGGAAGAAGCGGAGGCTGCTCTTCCAATCTAGGAGAGATCGGACGGCTTGATGGTCGGATCCGAAGGTTGAGGCGGGTCCCCTTGTACTTCCCAGTTCATGACCGGTGTTGAAGCATTTCCGACGTTTCATCTCCTTTATTTTGGAAGATCTCTTTGTCCTTCTTAGCTTCCTAGAACCCTCACCACCCGCCATACCTGCACAAAGAAAAGGTCAGTGAGATCGCTAAGGTCCTGAGAGCTGAGATATAGAAAATACCAATGCCGAGGTCAGAGAGCGGAAGTTCGCGGTCTTGGCCGGTGGCGATTGAATAGTCTAATGGTGCAACTCGGCAGTCACCGCATCCAAACAAGAATACTTTTGAGTGGCGGCCAGACTCTTCAGATCCATCACTATTAAGCTTTCCTCCTGGTTCAGGGTAATATGCTTCGGAAGCAAAGGCCCCTGGTACCACCAGTCTGAGGAAGTCCTCAAGCGGCTCGGATCTTTGCTCCTCGGAATGAAGAAAGCAGTTCTTCCAATTCTTAAGGGATGAGGCGGTCGGAAAAGAGCCCAATGAGGCTTCGCTGAAAGAACCGATGTTCGTCATCCTTTCGGCGAGTTAGTCTGTGCAGCTCGGCGAACACCTTAGCCGTAGGTCTGATTCCCTTAGCTCGGCATAGACCTCGGAAGGCTACCAAGATCCGCCACGAGTTAGGGTGAATTTGAGCAATGCACGCTCGGTGAAGTTTTAGGACCTCCTTATAGAAGTCATCTAGAGGGAACCGAAGACCGGCCTTTAACTGTTCCTCGTACACCATAACCATGTCATTCTCTTCAAAGGAGTGATCGACGCGAAGATCGCCGTGGCACTTGATTAGCTCGTACGAATCGGGCTGAATGTTGTATTCTTGGCTAAGCGATTGCGGTCAGTTCTCGAAGAACCGACGGTAGCTCGTCTATAGGGAGAGTCTCCCTCCCTGAAACAGGTGCACGCCTTGATGGTATGATCCGCCCCCGAGCTGGAACGGAGACCCTAGGGGGTTCAGGTTGCGTGCTTGGCCCGACTACCTCTTCTTCATCGGACGACCATGAGAACTGAATGGAAGGAGGGCTCGCCGCTCTCTGACCTTCGACACGCTCATTTTCAAAGGAAATAAAGAACTTAAACTAAAATGAAGATCAAAGCCCTTACCGGAGTCTGATCGGCGTCGGAAGAACTTGGGAAAAATGAGAGACCTTCGAAGTTGTGAGCAAGAGGCTGAAAATGGAATGAGAGAGCAAATGGCTAACCCCCATCCCTATTTATACTAGTCAGAGCATTTAATGCTCACGAGGTTCCATGCGATTGCATCGGTTAGCAGGATTAGCGGTGTTACGACACGTCTCGAACATTAGAGATCGGTTAACTGGAGATCGACATAATAAGTTGAATATTTTGAATGAAGGATCAGTTAAGAGTCGTTTTGTTAGGAACCAGATCGGACAAATATATCAGAGATCGGAAAATAATCAATAAGATAATAATTGGAGAAACAAGACTTTTATTTCCAAAAAGATCGGATTACATCATTAGGGCGATCTCTAGGGATCGGATTACAATAAAGGTCTAACTACATCATTTGGGCGATCTCTAGAGATCTGATTACATTAACGGATTACATCATCTGGGCGATCTCTAAGGATCGGAATACATTGGAGATCTGATTATATCAAAAGGCTGATCTAAGGATCAGTTTATAACTGATCCCAAGGATATTGCCGACCGGATGCTTCATCCGCTGTCGGAACACCCAATGTGGGAGGAAACCGCTGTCGGAACACTCAATGTGATGAGAAGCTGAATGAACTCAGTTGAGCGACTCGAGATCGGTACAAGAGTCCAATACTGAATCGGTCAAATCCGGTTCTCTCACCATCGTCGATTAGGGTTATGCGATCAAGGATCGTAAATTTTCAGCCGGTGGTTAAAGAAGCTCATCGGATAGGGATCAACAACCTCAATCATGGCCGGAACTTCCACGGGCGGCTAGAACGAGGAAAATAAGAAAGGAAGAGGAAAATCGGATGAAGGAAATGTCTGCATCAGAGGGTATATATAGGGAAAATGAGCATTTATTCTTGAGCGAGAAAGCGAGCAACGCCGGGAATCGAGGGCAATTAATGCTTTGACCGACCGGACCTAAGGAAGTGAAAGGTCGGAATAATAGATCGGAAGATGGGAGACCGGCATGAAAGATCGGAAAGAACATGTGAAAGAGATCGAGAAGAGGAGGATCGGAAGGCAAAAGAATAAGACAAATCCCAAATAACCGTCGTCGAATCGGTAGAGGTAGTTAAAGCGTTGCGAGCAGAGATCTCCACCCATACGCCTAAGAATCGCCCGCAATCTTGTGGTGCGAGGGTATGTCATGGCGATCCTGTACATCCCAATCTCCACCGTTGATCCCACTTGTAAGGACAAACCGGAACCCTTGGATCAAGAGAGAAGGCGACAATACGGCGTCTTTCGCTCTTAGCCCTTAGATCGTTCGGACAAGAAGATGCGGGGCCGTCAGTTGAAAGAAGAAAAGGACAAAGCGTTACGAAGAGGATCTCGACCATTCATTTTGATTCTCTTTAATTCCTGGACATCCGATCATGTCCTTCGAAATCTTGACCCTCCATCTCCCTCAAAATAAATCCTGACCCTCCACGAGGAGCGCCCGATTCCTATAAATAGCTGCATGAAAAACTGTTCAAGGGACGGACGGACAAAAAAGAGAGGCTGTTATTATAGTGGAAGAACTCTGAAAACTTCATTCGATTTGTTATTCCGCTACTTTGAAGTGTTGATTGGAAAAACTTTTGAAACTAGTTTTACGAAGTGTTTCTTGAAAAGGATTACGAATCTGGAACTCTACATTTCGGTTTGTTCATTATCTGGTCACACCCTCACTTTGACCCTTTATCATCTCTGTTTTCATTCCCCTTTGTCTAAGCTAAACTTCATTCCACTCGGCTTTTATCTTAATCGATTATATTTTAGCTAAGCTCCCTTCACTTCCCAGCGAACATCGGCTCTCGGGCTAATCAGTCCTTTGTCTTATCTCTGTTTGCCACCCCGTAACTATTTTAGTAGATTTGGCTCCTCACAGGTAAGAGTTCATATTGCTGTTTTACTAAGTGTTTACATTTATCTTGTTCTTCTTACGTATGTGATTTTCTCCAAGTTCATTTTGTGCAAAAGGACCCAAAAGAATGTTACTCTCGAGTTATCTCTTTAGTGGTTAGTCCGTCATTTTATTAATCGTCGTTATTTCTGAATGCCAGTTTTTCTGGTTCCTAGTAGCGTGTAAATGGTCAGGCAAGACGTAGGTAACTGCAACTTAGAGGTCTCTTTTAAAAGAGAGAACCTGAATAACACGTCAGGAAAATAGCCAAACTATTAGGCTGACGTAGGCAGCAATTCGGCAAAGGTGCCATAAAGTGGAATAAAACCAAAAAAAACGGAGCAGAATAGATCGGTTATTAATAGATATTGGTAAAATGAATACATGGAAGGTCAGTAAGTCAAGTCTAGTTTTCCCCATCTAGCCGAAAGGTGTCAAGAAGCCTTATCCCCAACATCTTTGAATGCCAGGATCCTTAGCTTTAGGTTCTTAGGACACCAAAGTTCGGGAGATCGGAAAAGTCCCTTTCAGGCTCCTGATAATTTAAAAGAGATCGGAGGAGAGTTCTTATCCGGTCTCAACTCAAAATTTTAATAACTATTAAATAGAGATCGGAGGAGGGTTCTTATCCGGTCTCCACTCAAAGTTTTAATAAATAACCATTAAATAGAGATCGGAGAAGAGTTCTTATCCGGTCTCAACTCAAAATTTTAATAACTATAAAATAGAGATCGGAGGAGGGTTCTTATCAGGTCTCTACTCAAAATTTTAATAAATAACCATTAAATAGAGATCGGAGGAGGGTTCTTATCCGATTCTCACACCAAATCTTAACACATGCATAAAATAATCTCAGAACTAAAAATTCGTAACGTCAATTCACTAAGGTGGTCTCATCTACTTGTGTATCTGGGTGATCCAAATTCAGTGAGAAATCAAATGTTCCTTTAGCCAAAAGGATTAACATTCCCATTCAAGCCCTCCTAACTAATTTATAAAGAACGCAAAATTAAATCTACTTACCCTTATCAAGGGACGAGGTGGGGTGCCTAACACCTTCCCCACCCGTTTACGAACCCCGAACCTAGAATCTCTGTTTTGAAGTGGTTTCATTTTTAATTTATCTTCCCAAATGGTTTTCTTTAGTTTCCCTCAAAACTAAGGTGGCGACTCCTCACTTTTCCCACTTCGGTGAGTGATCGTCCAGGCGACCGCAAAATCCCTTTGCGACACAAATTACATAAATTTACATGATTTATAAACTAATTACACAAGTTCATAATTTACATAATGTACAAAATACATAAAATAAATTATATAGGCCCTATCTACATGCATTGCTGAGGAGGTGACAATCTTGAATACTTCAGAAACTTCTGCAGATCAGTACTTCAAGATCTCTATTCAATATTCACTGGGCTTGACCTTTAGTACCTACGCGAAGGAAACAAATCTATCGCGCTAAGCATTTCTGCTTAGTGGTGCAATAATATAACAAGAAAATAATATATACAAATACATAAAGGAATGGATTATAATTTGGTCAACTATTCTTTGTTCTAATTTATTCCTCTTCAGAAGCTTTTAATTCTTAAATTCACTGTACCATCCCCAAAAATTCCAAGAAATTAAGTTATATCTCTATTGCAAATCTTTTTATCATTTCTTTTAATACTTTTTAGGTTATCGCAGATTATTTCATAATAATTAAATTTTAATATCTTTTCAATTCATTTCAATTCTTTCTGCTAAATAACTAATCTAATTTATTTTAAATATTCTTACTCATTTATTTAATTGCTAATATTTTAAGTTGCTAATATTCTTAACTTATTGTTTAGTCGAAGGCTAATTACATCTTATGATATTAACTCTTTCTAGCATTTTATTAATCATTTTCTTGATGATTTTAAAGTCTCTTTTTATTGCAATCATTCTCGTTCTTTATCTTGATATTTAATCTCCTTACTTCCTTTAATAATCAATTCAATTATATTTATACTTTTTCATGCCCAAGTAACCTATACAAATTGACCGGACTGGATAAACATATAAACTAGCACTAGGTACCTGGTACCTTGGGCCGTCACACCATCAGTCATAGTGTGTCTCCCGGTGTGCAAATAGAATGGCTAATAAGCCATAAAAGCAATAAGGCATAAAGCCAAGTATAACATCATAATCAATATAGCCATAGGCTATCATATCACAGAATGGCATGAAGCCATATGCAGTACTGCTATCAGAACCCTATTGGCATGCCAACCTATCCAAACCAATCACACTAAGCCTACTAGGGCATATTACAAAGTTATTTCTTGAATATTTGTACTTAACATGTAAGGTTACTATTTATTTGGTCATTTAAGTCAAAATATTGACTTTCTCATATATAATAGTTACATGACTTTTAATCACATAGATTTATCACATTTTGGTTCCCAAAAGTGTTGACATTAGTTGCTAATCCATACTTCTAACCAATGGAAAATAAATCAAATATTTTAGTTTTAGGTGCTAGAGTTCACTATTCCATTAGGCCATTCTACAGTGAGAATTTGGCAAACTGTTCTTGATCAAAGTTGTTCTTTATTGTGTCTAGTTACATTTCACTTTTTGAATCACCCCATTTGGAGTTTTCTAACTTAAGTTATGACTATTTCACCATAACTGGTCTGATTGCCTTTACCCAGAATTTCTGAGCAATTTTTGGTTCTGTCAGATTTGGTAGTTCAACTTTAGCTAGCAATTTCATTTAGTTAAGTCCAGAATTTGAGTTTGTGTTCTATGAAAGTTATAGGGCTATGTCTCGGCTTTCTTTCGGTATAAAATTCAGGTCAATTGGACCTTTCTACACTGAGTTATGACCAAATGAATGAACACTATTCATTTGGTCATTTTCAAGGGATAGCATATTGGTCACCCGGATTAGGTCACTTTTTAGGGCCACTTATTTTGGTTTTCTGGGATAGATTCCTTCATCAAATTTGTTGCATTTTGTGTCTAGTTTAACCTCCAATTAGCCTTGCACCAATTGGAGTTACCTATTTTGAGTTATAACCCCAAGAGCACACTGGATTCAAAGGGTCTAGAATGCACACTTAAGGCAGTCTAATTCTTTACATTAGTTAATGTCACCAATCACTCCATTTTCAATTCAAACTACACCAAATGGTCACTAAATAACCATTACAACATCATTTTGTGTTAAATTGCATCTACCTCCGTATTTGAGTTTCAAACCCTAGCCTTAAAATTCCAAAGTTTCAAATTCTTGCACTAAACTCATAAATTAATATTTTAAGTAATACAATCATATCAAGGGTAGCCTATTCACTCATTTAATCCAAAGAAAACATCAAAACCATAACAAGTCCATGGCTGCCGAAATTGGTGGAATTAATTCATGCAAAACTCGTTTCAATTCTCTTAATTTCACCCTCATTTCATACTCCACATGATATATATTCAAAGTTTTAAGGATGAATTTGCACTAACCTTGTTATGTGTCAATCCAAGCTTGACAAACTCCTTTATTTTCACTTCTTTTTGCTGCCCAAGTCTTGCTCTATTGGTGATGACAAGTTTTTGTGAAGGAAATATGGGCTTTTAAGGTGATTTTGGTTAAACTCCAAGTTTTAATGTGTTAAATTATTTTAATCATTTGACCTAGTTCCTTTGGGTTTTGGGTTTTGGTTAAAAGACCAATATTGTAGACCTATGTTTTATAAAACTTTTGCCATTGGTTTCATTACATTTAAATTTTTATAGGATAAGTTATGGCCATTTTGCAAAAACTGGTCGGGTAGTCTAAGTCCAGAAAATTCTGTGCAGAATGGTTCAGGTCAGTTTGGTGTCCTAATTTAAGTCAACAATTTTCATTAGGTTAGAGTCATTTCTGGGCTTGGTGTTCTCATTGAAAGTTGTAGTACTATGTCTAAGCTTTCCAATGGTATAAGATTCAAATCATTTGGACCTACCTAAAGAGAGTTAGGGCCAAATGTAATATTCATTTGGTCATTTTTCTGGGTTTAGTGTTTGGATATCCAGATTGGACCAGCAAATTGGTTAACTTATAAATAGAATTTGGGTAGGGTTTCTTCCTGAAAAATGGGGTATTTTAAGTCTAGTTTCACCTCCAATTAGCTTCATACTAATTGGAGTCACACAACTTCAGTTATAGGTCAAAAAAGACCCTGGACTCATAGGTCTGAATTTCTGCACATGAAACATCACTTCCAATATTCCATCCTCCTTACTCCCAATTGCAATTTATCACTCATAACACTTCAAATGATCAACAAACAGCCTCAACAAGATCAATCTCAAGCCATATCACCAAGGTAACAAAATCAACTCAAACCCTAACTCAAGGTCTCAATTTATGCACACCACATGTAAATCAACTTATTAATCACATTTACCCATTAATCAACACTTATAACCACAAGTATAACCTTCATGTCATCAAAATCCTATCAATTCTCATAGCTGCTAAAAATTTAATTTTACATAAAGTTATCATTTTCTTTTTATTTCAAGTAATTTCAACTCTTTTTAAGTCTAAATTAAACTTTAAACAAAATAGATAATGATATTAGGCACTAGCCTCTTTTGGGAGCAAACTTGAGCTTATAAATCTCCTTTATTTCTCCTTCAAATTGCTGCCTAGAAATGTTTTAAGGTGTGAGGAGAAATTTTAGTGAAGACAAGGTAGAGTTTTATGGTGTAATTGAGTGAGAAATGGGGCTTGGGTGAAGGAAAATGGAGGAGCTCTAATGGTGATTCTCGGCAAGAAGAAGAAAGAAGAGTAATCTGAATTTTTTCTTTCATTATCTGCCCATTTAATTCATTTTAAGTGAGTTATAGCCATGTGTCACAATGTGATTGGGTGGGAGTGCTTTAGTGACATCATACCATGCCATAAATCTAATTAAATTCCATTTTCTTTTCTTCCTTTCCTTTCTTCTTTCTACTCATTTTTTTTATTAAATTTTTAGTAATATTTATTCATTTTTTTATGTCATATAATTTATTTACTTAATTGGACAAGTCGGTCAAAAATCATCTTCGAAGACGAAATGACAAAAATGCCCTCCATTTGGCTTATTGAGCCAAAATATCTGTACCGATCGAAAAATTTTTCTAAGCCTTTTATTGGCATTCTAATGCCATAGAAACCTCAATGACTCTTCTCTAGAGTCTCTAAAATTATTTTATAAATTTTCTCCTGGGTTTAGGGCTCCTAGCTATGAATACTGCAACTTCCCACTAGGTTACCCATCGCTAGGGCACCAGCTCATTTAACTTGGTTGCATTTTATTTCTAAACTTTTTTCCCTAAATTTTTCTTATTATTATTTGAGTTATTTATGACTCCTCACTTTAGTCTAAATATTTTTTCAGACGTTCTAGCTGTCAGGACCGATACTGGTCACCTGAACAGTAGAATGTACAGAATGGCTACAGTGAGAGTGTTACAGTACCTCTTACAAAGTTGCATCTTGTTGAACTACATGAGGGTTTGATTCTCCCTCAAAAGGAGATATGTAGGAAGTTTTTAGGAATTTTAAGCAATGCTTTAATTTGAATCCTTAAAAATCATATCATATCACTGCATGTTATTTCAAAATAAGTTTTTTTAAATCAAGTTGCATTTTTTTTTTTAGAATAATAAGAGTATTTGATTCTCCCTCAGAAAGAGATATGTAGGAAGCTTGGAGATTCTAGGTTCAAAGGCTCAAACCCTTTAAAATCACACATTTTTGCTACAGCCTATGTAACTATTAGTCTCAGAAGAAGCAAGAAGCATAGCCAAAGTCCTGACATAACTTAAGCAGTGAGTATATCACAGATGGTGGTATACTCAAAACCTCACTTCTTTACATTATATGAGTCCACATACTTTGACAAACTTTGGCAGTTGTAGGAAGGGAGGCGTGAGGCGAAATATCATCCATTGGAATTATATAAAATGCACAAGGTAATGCCCAATCAAGATGGTGGAGTCACAATGGTCTCACTTAAGTACCACCTCCTTAGACAACATTTCCTAGACATGCATTTCATACAATCTTAATAGAATCAAACCACTGGTAAGTACCGTCTTCCCATAACACTACCACGATACTAAGGATTTATGCCACGAAGGCATAGATAGACAAGAGTCGCCACCTGGGTAATAACTGTGACATATTTAGTGTTTCTTCAGAGGGTCATAGATGGCAACTTACTCCTTGCAGAGTTTCCACAACCGTCATTACCATAGCCCAATGTCCAGGTTCGGGATAGTGGGTACGTAAGGGGAAGGTGTTAGGTACCCCTTACACCTAGTCTAACCTCGTTGATTCGAGTGCCAGTCCTCTACTAATGTTTCTAGAAGTCTTGTTTATTATTCCTTTATTAAACTTTATCCTAAAAAATGCAATTCTAATCCTACATACGCAAGTAATTCACAAAAGGGTTGTTATTTACACACAATTTTCATGCACAAGTAATTCTTATCTATGGGGTTGCTAATTATTTAAATGATATTTACCAGATGACTAAAATTAATTTATTATTGAAAATTTAATTTACAAACAAATTCAATTTCAAATAACCCTACGTTTTTATTAACTTAATTAATTAATTTTCACCAAGTTACCCTAAGGATAATTGAACTAAGTTAATTATGTACATGTGTAATTTATTCTAATATCACATAAGGCCCAAACAATCACAACCTAATAAAGATTTCTAGCATGCAAATTTATTTTACAATTACCAAGTATTAAATTAAATTTATTTACATGCCAATGTTAGTTTAATTTACAAACAAGATTAATTTTAATTTACAAAGTATTTATTTAAATTAATTACATGCAAAAATCAGTTAAATTAAAAACAAAGTGAATTTTAATTTACCAAATAAAAGTTCTATTATTACTACAATTTCATGCCAATAGTTATTCGAGAAGTTTAGAGCTACTTACCTGTTGGTAAATGTAGTTGCCATTGGGGCAAGCTACACTTAAAAAAGGGTCTTCTCTTCTAGTATGGCAATGATATCTCTGGCTTACTCCCGTTTAGCTCCATATAAGCTCCACGCAAATGCCCTCTTTGGTACTTACCATAGGGCTACTTACTAATTTTTTTTTGTAATAAAAATTAAAGAAACTAAAGAAAATAAAAGAAATAAATAAAATACTAATAACAATTTACATTGGATTCTAAAAATAAAGAAAATATTAATAACAATTTACATTGGATTCTAACTCTAGTCTCCTAAAGGGTTAAAGATTCCTAATTAGTTACAACTACCTAATAGTCTAAGTCTTCTAACGTGATCCAAACACTTCATAACACTTCTTGAATTAAAAGAACACAAAAAATAGAACAAATATCAATTAAAATCCAAGAAAATACAAGAACATGCATAAATATACAATTTCTAAATTCTGGCAGATTAACAGTAGCAAGGAATCTAATTTTTTAAAAATAGTTATACATGGCTAAAAATCATAAAAAAATTACAGAAGATACCTACATATCATACAAGATCATGAAATTTATAAATCAAACAAAACCCTAACAGAATGGTCTACATAAATCGTAACTTTTCTAAGTGACAGAATCGTACTACTTTTTTGTAAAATTCATAACTCATTAACCACAACAGATATGAATGCAAAACCAATTGGAAAAGATTCATAAGATTCTAAAGTTAATTTTAGACACTAGATTTACATAAAAATATTAAGGAACAAGGGAGATATGGGCTCCACAATTCGGATATCCTTCAAATCAGATTTTACAGGAACTCTAACTTCAAATAGCCATAACTTACAAAATATTAAAGGTTTTTTTGTGATTCTTGAGCCTAAAATTAATGGAATTTTGTGTAGAATATGAATATAATTTTTACAAATTTTTTATAGATTCAGAATATAAAGAAAAATAATAAAAATACGAGAGACAGAAACTAAACATTTGCAGAGTTGTGTATCCCCTCAAATTAAACATGATTACATGATTTATATGAACATATAAAATAAATTGAAGACAAAGAGCATAGAATTAAAATATTGTGTGGCATAGATCTTGAAAAGAAAACAATAAAAACTGACCTTCCAGAAATCTTGTATGAAAATCTTCTTGAAGAAAAGAAAAAATAAGGAAGAACTCAAAAAGTCTTAAATATCTCTAAATTTCTTATAGCTCTGAATTTTCTCTTCCTCTTTCCTCCCATCGCCCCCTTCTTCCTTTCTCTAGTAGGGTATTTATAGGGTTTTGGGAGAGAGGTGTGATAGGGTTTGGAGTCTTAGGATGATAAAGTTTAGATGACTTAAACAACTACGATTGCAGAATTCGAATAAGACTGGGATATGGGTAAGATGTTTCAACCAATAGGAAGACAGGAAAAAATAGAAGGCACCAATAGGGAGTGAGGAAGAGGTCTGGTAGGGTTTGGAGTCTTAGGGTGATAAAGTTTAGATGATTTATACAACTACGATTGCAGAATTCAAATAAAACTAGGATATGGGTGAGGTGTTTCAACCAATAGGAAGACAGGAAAAAATGAAAGGCACCAATAGGGAGTGAGGAAGAGGTGTGGTATGGTTTGGAGTCTTAGGGTGATAAAGTTTAGATTACTTAAACAACTACGATTGCAGAATTCGAATAAAATTGGGATATGGGTGAGGTGTGGTAGGATTTGAAGTCCTAGTATGATAAAGTTTAGATAACTTAAATGACTAGGATTGATGAATTTGGATGAGACTGGAATATGGGTGAGGTGTTCCAACCAATAGAAAGAGAGGGAAAGGAAGTGACACCAATAGGGAGTGAGGAAGAGAGTGGGGCCAAGGAGGAGAGAGATATTTTGTTATTTTAATTTTTAGAAAATAATTAAATGGGTCCCATTTAAAATTCCTAACTAGGCTTTCTTAGGCCTATGGAGCCCAATTAAACTTAATTAGATCCATTTAAAAACTACCCATATTAAATTTAAATAAAATTTAAATAAAATTTTATTTAAATTTAATTAAATTCATTTCCCCAAAACTTTATTATTATTTTTATTTTTTTCAAGATCATGCCACGGAATTAATAATTCAGCTCCATGCCTCCAATTACATCTTACAGTCACATAATTTTTCATCATCAGGTTTCCCACGGCCTCAATGCACATACTCATCACAAAATAAGGGTTTACAGTTTGCCCCCCACTTTGGCGAAAGTTGAAATCAATGCGAAAGCATTGCTTAAGTTTCGTCAAAGTGAAACTCAAATTTCTAATAACTATGAAACATTGGCTATGAGGATCAAGAATATCTTGCTTGGTCGACATACTCTATGTTATGAAACTAGCTACGGTTTCATAACAGTAATAACTGTGTCATGTGAAAAATGAGTGTATCTTGCTCTGTCGATACACTCTGCGTCATGAGACTAGCTACGGTCTCATAACAGTGATAACTGTGTCATGTGAAAATTGAGTGCATCTTGCTCTGTCGATACATTCTATTTCATGAGACTAGCTACAGTCTCATGATAATGGCAACTATGTGATTTGAAATGTTGTGGATTCGTATTTAGGACCGCAGTCCTAAACTACCTGCGTATCCCCCTCATTATCCTGAGGTAGAATCAAACCCACTCGTAGTTCAACACTTGAAACTGTGGTGATGCATGTTCTTTTACACCTTACACACCTATAGGTGACATGTTGATGCGTGTTCTTCTACGCCTTACACAACTATGCCATATGCCCTAAACAATGTCTAAGGACTTACAAAAAAATATCTGTCATGAAATTTTATGGGTTTGTATTTAGGACTGCGGTCCTAAACTACCTACGTATCCCCCTCGCTATCCTGAGGAAGAATCAGACCCCCTCATAGTTCGACAATTGAAACTATGGTGATGCATGTTATTCTATGCATTACACATCCATAGGTGACATGTTGATGCATGTTCTTCTATGCTTTACACAACTATGTCATGCGCCCTAAATAACGTCTAAGGACTTACCAAAAAATATCTAATTCATGATTTGAAAAAAAATTAGGATGACTAGGTCTCAAAATTCTCTCTGATTTTTATGCTTCTTGTATGCTACTTCCTATCATGGGCATGCTGATTTTACTAGAGATTCTAAAAAAACTTAGTCCTCTGGGGGACCTTTTTTTGCAAAAACTTTCTTATAGCCTCAAAGTTTCTTAGAAGAATTGTTCACCAAAAAAGACTTCCTTAAGGTCACAATACAATTTCCCTCTGATTTTTCTTTTTCTTCTCTCCCCCTATGGTTTCTGTCTTGACTCATTTCTCTTTCATGAACTCCATTCTCTGTGCCCTAACTTTTGCCTGAAATGTCCTTTTGGATTTTCATCTCAACGGGCTTGCTCTAACTTTTGCCTAAGCTGCCCTTTCGGGTTTTCCACCTAGCAAGCTCCCTTTTTTTTTTTTACATAATTATCAGGGCATTCATATCAAGTACCTATCTTGTCATACTCAGAAGGCATAGATTAAATCAAAACAATGCAGTTCAATTACTTAATCATTTGATGTATCCCTCAAGACACAAACATTCGCGATCATAATTAAATAAAATCCATTCCTAGTTAATGCAATAAAAAATTCTTTATTTATTCAGGTACACTATTACTCCCTCTTACATTAGGTTTTGCTAAATTTCTAACCTTCCAAAGTTAGAAATAAGCTTTATAACCTGCTGAATGACCTTTTCAGGTTTTCCATCCAGATCTTCTCTCATCTCTCCTTTTGCCTAGTCCGCCTTTCGCAAGTTTTCAATCTAGCATTTTTTTTTTTTTTGACCCTTACTTTTGCCTAGACCGTCTTTTGTAAGTTTATAGCCTAGCGGGCTTATCTCACACAAAGTACCATTTGAGCTTGTCTAAGTTGACTGGTTCTTGAAATTCATTCCCATCCAGGTCTAATATTCTTACAGCACCTCCTGACAAGATCTTTTTTACTATGTATGGACCATCCCAGTTTGGCTTGAACTTTCCTCTTGGATCAAAAGGGATGGGCTGAGCTAGTTTCAAAACCATGTCTCCCTCTTTGATCTTTCTTGGCTTTACCTTCTTATTAAAGGCCCTTGCTATCTTCCTTTGATAAGCCTGCATATGATACAAGGCTAGCATCCTCTTCTCATCAATCAAAGCCAGTTCTTCATATCTTTTTTGGGCCCACTCATTTTCTGAAATCTTAGCTTCTAGTATCACTCTCAAGGATTTGACCTCTAGCTCAATGGGTTGCACTGCTTCAGTCCCATACACTAAAGAGAATGGAGTTGCCCCTGTGGATGTTCTTGTAGTAGTGCGATAACCCCAAAGAGCATAAGGGAGCTTCTCAGGCCAATCCTTATAGGTTTCAACCATTTTTCTCAAAATGGTTTTCACATTCTTATTTGCTGCTTTTACTGCTCCATTAGTCTGTGGCCTGTATGGTGAGGACTTGTGATGCTTAATCTTGAATTCGGTAATTAATTCTAAGAAATCACCTTTGAACTGGCTGTCGTTATCTGATACTATCTCATGGGGTACCCCAAACCTGCAAATCAAGTTCTTTTGCACAAACTTACTTATCTGCTTGGCCCCTACTACTTTATAAGATACAGCTTCAACCTACTTAGTGAAATAGTCAATTGCCACAATGATAAATCTATAGCCATTAGAAGCCGTGGGAGAAATCTTCCCAATAATGTCTATGCCCCATATTGAGAATGGCCACGGTGAAGTCATACTGTAGAGTTCACTAGACAGTAGGTGATTCAAATTCCCATGGATTTGGCACTCATGGCATCTTTTCACAAATTTAGCGCAGTCAGTATCCATGGTAGACCAGTAATAGCCCAATCTTAAAATTTTGCCTGCTAATACCCTTTCGTTCATGTGAGGACCACACACTCCTGCATGTACTTCCTCCATTATCTGCTCAGACTGCTTTTTTATCACACGCAAGAGCAATATTCCTTCGAAGAACCTTTTGTAGAGTTGCCCCCCAGCCAAAGTGAACTGAGTGGCTAATCTACGAATTGTAGCTCTATCCCTACCATTGGCTGACTGTGGGTATTCTCTTACCTCTAAATATCTTCTTATGTCCTCATACCATTTCATCTTATCTTCTAGATCTAAATGTGCTATTATTAACCCTTCATAGCATGGGATTCTACTCCTCATCAGGATAATTGGATGGGTCAGCTTCTGATCACCCTTCTCCCATAAGAATGCCAGCGTGGCTAGAGCATCAACCATCTGGTTCTGAGCTCTAGGCATGTGCTTCATTGTCACTTCCTCAAAGCTAAATAATAGTTTCTTAGCATACTCCAAGTATGGCCAACTTTTCTTCTTTCAATTCCCATTCACCTTTAACATGGGAAACCACTAGCATTGAATCTCCGAACACCTCCACTTTTTTAGCCCCAACAGCTATTAATGCCTCAGGCCACAAATGCAAGCCTCATATTCTACAATATTATTAGTGGTTGGGAAACATAGCCTTTTTGACATTAACAATTGTTCTCCATTCGGTGCTTCCAAAACTACCCCTATACCAGCTCCGCTCTTATTCATGGCCCCATCAAAGTACATTTTCCATGGCTGGACCTCTACTAGCTTGAGACTCTCATCCAGAAAGGCTGTTTCGACTTCTTCCTCTTCATTAACTGGGTTTTCAGAAAGAAATTCGGCCACTACACGCCCTTTGATGGTTTTTCGAGTCTCATACAAAATATCAAATTCAGACAGGAGGACCAACCATTTGGCCAATTTTCCAACTAGCGTCGGTACTTCAAATAGGTACTTTAAAGGATCCATCCGGGATACTATAATAACTCGATGGGTCTGAAAGTAGTGCCTTAACTTCTTAGTTGCCCATACTACAGCCAGACAGGTTCTTTCTATTAGTGAATAATTCTCCTCATAAGCAAAGAGTTTCTTACTGATGTAATAGATGGCTCTCTCCATATTTTCTACTTCTTGTGCTAACATTGCCCCCAGGGCCATGTTTTCCACTGATAGGTAGAGGATTAGAGGGATGCTAGGGATGGGTGGTGACAAAATTGGTGGATTGCTCAGGTACTGCTTTATCTTTTCAAATGCCTCTTAACTTTGCTCATTCCACACCACTGGCTGATTCTTTCTTAGTAGCTTAAAAATTGGTTCACAGGTAGTTGTGAGCCTAGCTATGAACCTACTGATGTACTGTAATTTTCCTAAAAAACCTCTAATGTCTTTTTCTGTTCTCAGGGCTGGCATCTCCTGGATTGCCTTCACCTTATCTGGGTCAACCTCTGTAACACCCTAGGCAAATCCCACATCGGCAAAACACAGGAGAGACGCTGGGTTTATAAGTTGGTGGTTCATAACCCCTATTGACGCGTTTTAAAACCGTGAGGGCTTCGACCCAGAGCGGACAATATCACTAGTGGGCCGGGCCATTACATTTGTGGTATCAGAGCCGCTTCGCGTGCAACCTTGAACGATGGTGGGCAAACCTCAGCGAGGACGCTGAGTCCCATAAGGGGGGTGGATTGTAACACCCTAGGCAAATCCCACATCGGCAAAACACGGGAGAGATGCTAGGTTTATAAGTTAGTGGTTCGTAACTCCTAGTTACGCATTTTAAAACCGTGAGGGTTACAGCCCAGAGCGGACAATATCACTAGTGGGTTGCATGCGAAGTGGCTCTGATACCACAAATGTAACGGCCCGGCCCACTAGTGATATTGTCCGCTCTGGGTCGAAGCCCTCACGGTTTTAAAACGCGTCAATAGGGGTTATAAACCACCAACTTATAAACCCAGCGTCTCTCCCATGTTTTACCGATGTGGAATTTGCCTAGGGTGTTACAATCCACCCCCCTTATGGGACTCAACGTCCTCGCTGAGGTTTGCCCCACCATCGGTCAAGGTTGCACGTGGAGAGGCTCTGATACCACAAATGTAACGGCCTGGCCCACTAGTGATATTGTCCGCTCTGGGCCGTAACCCTCACGGTTTTAAAACGCGTTACTAGGAGTTACGAACCACTAACTTATAAACCCAGCATCTCTCCTGTGTTTTGCCGATGTGGGATTTGCCTAGGGTGTTACAACCTCAATCCCTTTCCTACTGATCATATGCCCTAACAGTTTGCTTGAAGTGACCCCAAACACACACTTGCTAGGGTTCAGTCTCAATTTATACTTGATGACCCTCTTAAAGAACTTCTCTAATGCCTCAAAATGTCTCTCCCTAGTTGGGGATTTTACTACCATGTCATCCACATATACTTCAACTTCTTTGTGCATAATGTCATGAAACAACATAGTAGCCATTCTCTGATAAGTCGCACCAGCATTTTTTAGCCCAAAAGGCATGACCTTATAACAATAAGTCCCCCATTCAGTGATAAAAGCTGTCTTTGCTTTATCTATCAAATCCATGAGGATCTGATTATATCTCGAAAAACCATCCATAAAAGAGTACATGGCCATGCAAGCAGCACTGTCAACAAGCACATCGATATGAGGCAATGGGAAATCATCCTTAAGAGTAGCCTTATTCAGGTCCCTATAATCTACACACATCCAAACTCGCCCATCCTTCTTGGGGGCTGGCACAATGTTGGCTAACCACTCGGATACTCAATTACTTCAATGAAATCAGCCTCAATGAGCTTTTTCACCTCTTGAGCTATCTTTTCTTCCCATCTGGCCTAAGCCGACGCTTCTTTTGTTTTACTGGCCTCATGTTAGGGTCTGAGGGGATCTTGTGTTGTACTATGTCTCGATCAATTCTCGGCATATCTTTATAAGACCAGGCAAATGCTTCTTGGTACTTTTTTAATAAGGCTGCAAATTTATCTCTTTCTTTTTGGGTTAAATCTTCAGCTAACTTAATGTCTTTAGGATCATCTGGTGTACCCAAATTAATAGAGATTGATTTTAATGCATTAATGTAAATGATTCTAAATGATTATGAATTCCATGCGTGTAGCCATTAGGATGAACATCAAACAAGTAAGCAAAAGAACTAGTCATATTATTTATTTTTGCCTCAAAATCGTCATCAAGTACATCAGAAATAACAATATCAGTATCACTACTGTGAGCATTACAAAAGACAAACTCAAACTTAGGGGTGTAGGTCCAAGTGCTTGGCTTCCATGCAGACCTTAACTTGATGGCACTGACCTCTTGTTCTAATTCCTCAACATGCGGCAGCTCCTGGTCATCAGTCCATGCAATTGCGCCCTCCCTGATAAACTTGGTGGGCTTGAGTCCCTCTTTATCTTCAGTTGGCTAATAGCCCAACCCATATCTAGTGGTCTACCCTTTTATTTCTGGAAAAGTCACTAAGCCATTAGCTCGTTTTCGCAGACCCATGCCAGGAAAAAACTTCATCTCTTTTATCATAGTGGCCACCCTAGGGTCCATCCAGTCTCCATAGATCCCAGCAACTTGGAAACCAGACAATAGTGGTACTGAACCATCCACTTGCAGCATAGCTACTTCCCCATCTCTTTCAGCATCGATGGTGATTATACCATCTTGGTGCGGGATCTTGATCTTTTGGTGGAGTGTAGAGGGGACTCCACCTGAGGGATGGAACCAAATTCTACCCAACAGTAAGGAGAATGTCATGGGGATGTCTAGCACAGTGAACTCAACTTCAGTTTCTACAGGCCCCACCTTAACCATAGTCTTGAATACCCCTATCACGTTTCTCTTTAAATCATCATAGGCCACGATAACGGTCATCGAACCAGTTAGTTCAGACATAGAAATTCCTAATTTTGGCAAAATCTTCAGAGGGCATACGTTGATGGCTGACCGATCATCTATCATCACACAAGGCACTTTCCACCCTCCAACCTTGGCAATCACAAACAGAGCCCTGCTATGGTTTCTCCCCTCAGCTAGGATATCATGATCAGAGAAAGTAATATGACCCCCATCTTTTATAAGCACAACTTTGGCAATCTCTTCTGGAGTTATCTCCGTGGAGACCTTGAGTACACTCAGGGCCTTGGTCAGTGCGGTTCTGTATTTTCTGATGCCAATAGCAATTCCCAGACCGTTACGCTAGCCTGAGTCCTTTTCCATTGCCTAAGGAACTGATCATCCTCTTTATCTGTGTCCTCTTCAGCCAACACCTTGGCTTTCCCTCTCACGTTGTCCTTTTCCATGGGTGGATCAGGATAATATCTACCACTCTTAGTCATGTGACTCACCCTACTCTTTTCCTTTCTGTCAGAGTCAACCCAAACATCTAACAAACCTTCCTCATCACTGGAACTATCCCAAATATCATTTGTCATTACAGATTGAGGTTCATCAAGCTTTTGGATAGGTTGGATAAGGTTGAGAATTTGGTCAGGGTCAATTGAGGTGGTGGAAATCATGTAAAGTCCTGGTGGAGGTGGAACATTGGGTTGGTGAGTGTGTTGGGTCTATTTTCTGGGTCAGCTATTTTCTTAGCATCGATCAGGTCCTGAACTTCGTGTTTTAGCTGAAAACATCTATCAATGTCATGGCCATGAGTTTGATGGAATTGGCAGTATAGGTTAGCACTGTAATTGGGTGGCAGTGGGTTTGGTAGTGGTCTAGGTGCCAAGGGTTGGAGGAGGCCCCGAGCTTTGAGTTGCTCAAAGACTTTAGATAGAGGTTGGTTGAATTGAGAGAACTTTCTAGCGGTGCAGGACACGGTTTGAACCTCAATGACTTTGTTTTCCCCAGTAATGTTGCCAGCTGACTGGTATCCTCCCCTCTTGGGCTGATAACTCTTCCTTTCATTATTCAATACATCCTCCACTAATACCCCAGCATCATATAGCTGTTCAAAGGTAGCCAAGGGATAATAACAAAGTTTCTCATAATAACTAGGCTACAGACTTTTCACTACCATTCGCACTTGATACTTTTCAAAGAGCTATTGGTCATCTTCATGGCCTTTTTCCTCCATCTCAATAGATACTCTGAAAAGGTTTCATTTGATTTTTGCCTAGTGGTCTCTAAGTCTCTCATGGTAACATCTAAAGCTGTATTATAGGAGTATTGTTGCACAAATCTCCTAACTAGCTCCTCCCAATCTTTTCTCACAGTGGCTTCTAGCCCATGATACCATGAAGATGCAACCCCTTCTAGTGACATAGAAAAGAACTGAGTGACTTGGTTCTTAGTCAAACCAGTTGTTTTCATGACTATAAGATAAGACCTGAGGTGGGTTTTTAGGCCACCAGTACCATCGAATTTAGCCAAATCAGGCATCTTGAAATTTTCAGGTAGATTTCCATCCAACTGGATGTCAAAGTCATCTGCATCTAACAGCCCCATTCCAGTAAATTCAGCTTGCTTTTTCACACTGGCCTGAAGTTTTTCCATCATCTCAGTAACAACTCTAATCTCCTCACTTGTCCCCTTTTCTTTCTTTTTGGCCTTGTCTTGGAGATAATCTTCTTCATCCCAAATGTCATCAAAGGCCTTCTTTTTACTAGTTTCTTCTTCGGGCCTTTTCACCTGAACATCACTAGGCCCACCCATCTCTAGCTTCTTCTCAAAGTTGGCCATGATTTTTCCTTCAAGCTCAGCCATCTTGGCATTCAAAGCTTCTTCAAGCATCTGTCTAAACATGACCTTAGTGTCTTCCATTTTAGCTTGTGCAGGTGTAACTCTTACAAATCTCTTTCCCTCCCTAACCCAAGTGACTTGATTAGAAGTCTTCCTGATGTGTTCTAAAGCTATGTTTACTACAAGAGAAAAAAAAAAAATACAAGGTTTTAACATCTTATGCTATGTACAAATGCAATGCATGAATGCATGAATATGCACTTTCATTTTTACCTTTGCCTTTACAAAACCAAAACCGAACCATACTAATACGACCAAAACTGAACCAAAACGGAACTATATAAACCGAACTAAAATCGGACCAAAGACTAAATGATAAACCGAAAAGCATGTTTCCAGAACTGAATCTTCACCCCTTTATACCTTCAACTCTCACGTGTAGGGTAAGAAAAAAAAATTCTATCCTAGGCTATGGTACACTAGACGCACCAACAGGAGGTGGTCCAGGACGACCTTTCCTCTATAAACAAATGATTTGTATCCTTAAAGTTTAACCATAAGTAAGCATCCTCTTTCTTAACATGGGTTTTAAAATGGACTTAGGCCTATACACACATTGGGTTTATGCATAGGCCTAGGTTCATCTCAGCTACCACTAGAACTTATGGTTTGAACAGTAAGGATACGAATCCAGCACAACAAAAATCTAAAGGGTACCTAGGGCTGAAATCTATGGCTCATGGGCTTTATTGGGTAAGAAAAGGGTCACCCATGCGAGAGCTTGTCCATTAAGCACAACGGCCGGAGCTGTGGCTCTTTTATATACTCGAAGGTACGGGCATGGGGTGCTAGCATTCACCAATTTGTCATAGCTCGAGTAGAACCATGGTCTCCTTGGCTAGTACTGTAACATCCTCACTTTAACTAGTCAAATGCAGTCTCTGTTCGGGACGATGTCGGTCGAATAGCTAGAACGTCAGAAAAATATTTAAACTAAAGTGAGGAATCATAATTAACTCAAATATTAATAAGAAAAATTTAGAAAAAATTTTAGAAATAAAATACAACCAAGTTAAATGAGCCGGTGCCCTAGCGATGGGTAACCAAGTGAGAAGTTGCGGTTCTCGCAACTAGGAGCCCTAAACCAGAGGAAAAAATTATAAAATAATTTTTGGGACTCCAAAGAAGGGTCATTGAGGTTCTTATGGCATTAGAATGCCAAGGAAATATTTAGAAAAATTTTTCAATCGGTACAAACAATTTTGGCTCGTTAAGCCAAACGGAGAGCATTTTGGTCATTTCGTCTTCAGATATGATTTTTGGCCAACTTGTCCAGTTAAATAAATAATTTATATAACATAAAATATGACTAAATGTTGTTAAAAATTTAATTGAAATTAATTAGATAAGAAATGGAGAGAAAATGAAAGAAAATGGCATTATGACATCATAGTGATGACATTATAGTTCTCCCAACCAATCCAATGTTGACACATGGCATAACTTTATTTAAACAAAAATCAGACCTCTCTCCTTCATCTTCTTCTTGCCGTGACCTCTCCTTCCATAACCACCATTTTCGAGCTTTCAAAGCTTGATTTTCCCTAGCTCTCACCCCACTAACCCTTATACTCCCAACACAAAAAAGTGTTCTTACACCTTGGAGATTCTTTTGAGAGCAAAAAGAAAAGGAAAACAAGAACCCTATCAAGTGGGAAACTTCACTTCATAGAGGTTAGTGACCTAACCTTAGTTTTCACCTTAAATTCATGTTAATGACTATGTATGAGTGTAAATTACAAAGGAAATTTGTTGACTACCATTTGTATGCCATCCCTTAAATTTCGGCAGCCTTGGTAGGGTATGATTGTGATGAGTTTTATGGAGTTAACATGCTTGTATGGCTACCCACAATATGTATCTACTAATTGGATTGATGAAATGAAATGAAAATGCATGGGTTGTAATGTTTGAGTTAGGGTTTGGGGAGGAAAAATGGGACTTTGACCATGTGATTGATGAAAATAGGTTTTAATGGTCAATTAGTGACCATTTGGTTCTGTTTAAATAAAAAATGAAGTGTGTTGAGTAATGGGATTTGGGTTTGGTGTGGCTGCCCTTGGTGGCCTACAGAATTGGACATGAGTCCAGCAGGTTTGGGCAGCAATAACTTGAATTATAGAGGTTCAATTGGTACAAGGCCAATTGGACATGAAACTAGACACATAATGACACAACTTTGGTGAAGAAACCATGCCTAGAAAACCAAACTAAGTGGACCAAAAGATTGCCCTATTTCGGGTGACCTGCATTTTGCCTGGGCAAAATGATCAAATGAACAGTGTTTGGTCATTTGGCTATAACTCAATATAGAAAGGTCCAATTGACCTGAAATTTTACCAAAAATAAGCTGAGATATAGATATACAACTTTTATGAAAAAACCAAACCCAAATTATGACCATAATATATTCAAAAAGTGAGTTGCAGTCACTATTCCAAGTACTGTAGATTTGGTCAGTTCAGAAATTCTGGAAAAATTTCAATCCAGCCAGTTGTGGTTTTTGGACCATAACTTGAGCTACAAAACTCCAAATGAAGTGATTCAAAAAAGGAAATGCAACTAGACAAAATAAAGAACAACTTTCATGTTGATCATTTTGCCAAATTCCCACTGTAAAAATGACCAATGGAACAGTAATAACAAAGCATGAAAACTGAAAATTCTGCCCAATTAACATTAAGCTTAGAAATGGTATTGGCAACCAATACCAACAAATTTTGAATGCAAAATGTGGTATGTTGGGAGTATTAAAACCAATGTACCTATTGTCTATGCAAAAGTCAACATTTTAGTTGACTAGTGAAATGAATAGTAACATTCAAACTTGAAATTCAAAAATTATGAGATTTAAAAGTGTAATATGCCCTAGTATACCTAACAAGGTTGGTTTGGATAGCTTGGCATGCCAATAGGGTTCTCATAGCGATCGCATATGGCTTCATGCCATTCTATGTTTCATGGCTTCCCATGCCATTCTGTGACATAATAGCCTTTGGCTATGTTATTTGAGTTGTTACACTTGGGTTTTATCCCTGATGATTATTAAAGCTTATTAGCTGTTCTGTTGCACACCAGGAGACACAATGTGACCGATGGTGTGATGGTCCGAGGTACTTAGTACCTAGTGCGAGTTTACTCGTTTATCCAGTCCAGTTGACTAGTATGGGTTACTCAGGCAATGATAATAAATTTTACCAAATTTTAATCAAATAATACTGCAATGAATATCAGAAACTAAGTCTACCAAAAAATGTAAACATACATTCTGTATACTTATGTTTATTTTATTTTATTTTATATTGTCATCACTAAGCAGAATTGCTTAGCGCGTCGCTTTTGCCACGCGCAGGTACTGGAGACTTAGCTGGGAAGCCCAGCAAACTTCAGACCGGGTGAACTTTCAGATCTACATCCGGAGTCCAGAGTCACCTCACATTTGCAGTGCATATGGTAGGACATTAGGATTTCGAGGTAGCACTTTGTATTTTGCATTTTGTATTAATTTTGGTTTGTAACTATAAACTCTTAAAATTATGTAACAATGTAAATATATGAAATTTCATGTTACTGAAATTTTTTGTATATTATATGTTGATAAATGAAATGTTGAGAAATATAAATGTGCTTTCAGTGATGATGTGAACAGAAAAGAAAAGTTTCTGAAATAGTATTGAGATTTTGAGATTGAGTTGAGAAATGTATGTATAATGGAGTTTGGATTTGGAAATTATATTAGAAGTGTTTTTAAATAGGTTTAGAAGAACTGTTTTTCCAATTTACAGCCGGCACTCTGCCGGATTTTCTATAAAATTTGCGAAAAAATTTAGATTTATCAAAAATTGAAAATAAATGAATTAAAAGAGATAAATTGTAATTGAAACATGAATTGGTGCTCTAGCACACTGAGTGGCATATTTGCTCGGCTACACTGTAGACAGGTAAGGGGTGTCACATTTAGTGATATCAGAGCATCAGTTTAGGCGTTTCTGGGCCTAGATAGAGTGCATACCATTGCATTGCATTTGTGAGTGTTAAGGTGACACTGATGCAGATCTGTTTGTTTTTTTATTTTAACTAGGATATGGATCCTGCTTCGCAAAGAGCAGTTGATGAAGAGGTGGAGAGCCATGCTCCACCCAGGGCTGAATCTGGGGGCAGGGGAGAATCTGCTCCACCAGCAGCTGAGGCACCTGCCCAACCTCAATTTGCTCTATTTTAGCAAATGACTGAATTTTACCTGCAAATGATGGGGGCAATACCACCACTACAACCACAGCCACAACCCCACCAGTACCACAGAAATCTCATCTAGAGAAACTGCAAAAGCATGGGGCTGTGGGCTTCTTTGGGAAGAGAGAGGATGATCCCATGACAGCAGAAAATTGGTTGCATAGAACCATCAGAGTGCTGAAACAGCTAAACTACACCCCCGAGCAGAACCTGGTGGGTGGTGTGTCCCTACTTCAGGATGATGCATATCAGTGGTGGGACACAGTAACCAGTGAGGTGCAACTGGAACAAATCACTTGGGAATTCTTCCTCACAGAGTTCAAGAAGAAATATGTGAGCAAAGTGTATTTAGAAGAACGAAGAAGAGAATTTATCAGTCTGAGACAGAGGTAGTTGTCAGTGGTTGAGTATGAGCATGAGTTTGTCAGACTGAGTAGATATGGGAGGGAGATAGTCCCTACAGAGGCAGAGAGGTGCAGAAGGTTTGAAGAATGGCTCAATGATAATATCAAAGTTATGATAACAGCATTGGAAATCACAGATTTTGCTAAACTAGTTGATGCTGCATCAAAAGTGGAAAGGGTCCGAATAAATGAACAAAATAGGAAAGATAAGCAGCATAAGAGGGAATTTGGACCAGGACAATCAAGTATACCGACTGATAGTAAGAAGTTTAAGGGTTCTGGTTCACAAGATCAGACACAGAACCACAGAGGACAGATTGGAATATCTATAGCTAGCTCCCCGGGCACAATAACAAGGGGATCAGCCCCAGTGCCTGAATGTATGCATTGTGGTAGGAGACACAGAGGGGAGTGTCGACTGTTAACTGGAGAGTGTTTCAAGTGTGGGGCTACGGATCATTTCATAAGAGATTGTCCTCAGAGGAGGGGTTCAATAGCTCCGGTACAAGTTGATAAACCTTCCCTTACAGTTCAAAGGGGTAAAAGATCGGGTAGAGCAGAAACGGCTGACATTTCACAGAAGATTGTTTCTAAGACAGTTGAAAAGCCCGAAGTCAGGGTGGCACCACAAGTATATGCTATGGAAGCTCAGGAAGAGCCAAACCCAGACACTGATAAGGCAATACAAGGAAATGAAGAAATAAGGAGGTAGCAACTCCCCAATTACTTAAGTCAGGTAAATTTCAAGAACGAAATTTTTATTAGAGGGGAAGAGTTGTAACATCCTCACTTTAGCTAGTCCGTACAGTCAACTGTTCCGGTGACCAGTGTCGGTCCGAAAAGCTAGAACGTCCGGAAAAATATTTAAACTAAAGTGAGGAACCATAATTAACTCAAATATTAATAAAAAAAATTTAGGAAAAATTTTAGAAATAAAATACAACCAAGTTAAATGAGCCGGTGCCCTAGCAATGGGTAACCTAGTGAGAAGTTGCGGTTCTCGCAACTAAGAGCCCTAGACCCGGGGGAAAAATTATAAAATAATTTTTGGACTCCAAAGAAGGGTCATTTAGGTTCTTATGGTATTAGAATGCCAAAGAAATGTTTAGAAAAACTTTTCAATCGGTACAGACAATTTTGGCTTGTTAAGCCAAACAGAGGGCATTTTGGTCATTTCGTCTTCAGATATGATTTTGGGCTAACTTCTCTAGTTAAATAAATAATTTATATAACATAAAATATGACTAAATATTGTTAAAAATTTAATTGAAATTAATTAGACAAGAAATGGAGAGAAAATGAAAGAAAATGGCATTATGAAATCATAGTGATGTCATTATAGTTCTCCCAACCAATCCAATGTTGACACATGGCATAACTTTATTTAAAAGAGATAAAAGGGGCTAGAAAATAAAACAAAAATCAGGCCTCTCTCCTTCATCTTCTTCTTGCCGTGACCTCTCCTTCCATAACCACCATTTTCAAGCTTTCAAAGCTTGATTTTCCCTAGCTCTCACCCCGCTAACCCTTATACTCCCAACACAAAAAAGTATTCTTACACCTTGGAGATTCTTTTGGGAGCAAAAAGAAAAGGAAAACAAGAACCCTAGCAAGTGGGAAACTTCACTCCATAGAGGTTAGTGACCTAACCTTAGTTTTCACCTCAAATTCATGTTAAGGACTATGTATGAGTGTAAATTACAAAGGAAATTTGTTGAATACCATTTGTATGCCATCCCTTAAATTTCGGCAACCTTGGTAGGGTATGATTGTGATGAGTTTTATGGAGTTAACATGCTTGTATGGCTGCCCACAATATATATCTACTAAGTGGATTGATGAAATGAAATGAAAATGCATGGGTTGTAAAGTTTGAGTTAGGGTTTGAGGTGGAAAAATGGGACTTTGACCATGAGATTATGAAAATAGGTTTTAATGGTCGATTAGTGACCATTTGGTTCTGTTTAAATAAAAAATGAAGTGTGTTGAGTAATGGGATTTGGGTTTGGTGTGGCTGCCCTTGGTGGCCTACAGAATTGGACATGAGTCCAGCAGGTTTGGGCAGTAATAACTTGAATTGTAGAGGTTCAATTGGTGCAAGGCCAATTGTAAATGAAACTAGACACATAATGGCACAACTTTGGTGAAGAAACCATGCCCAGAAAACCAAACCAAGTAGACCAAAAGATTGCCCTAATCCGGGTAACCTGCATTCTGCCTGGGCAAAATGACCAAATGAACAGTATTTGGTCATTTGGCCATAACTCAGTGTAGAAAGGTCCAATTGACCTGAAATTTACCAGCAACAAGCTGACATATACATCTACAACTTTCATGAAGAAACCTAACCTAAATTATGACCATAACATATTCAAAAAGTGAGTTGCAGTCACTATTCCAAGTACTATAGATTTGGTCAGTTCATAAATTCTAGAAAAATTTCAATCCTGCCAGTTGTGGTTTTTGGACCATAACTTTAGCTACAAAACTCCAAATGGAGTGATTCAAAAAAGGAAATACAACTAGACAAAATAAGGAACAACTTTCATGTTGATCATTTTGCCAAATTCTCACTGCAAAAATAACCAATGGAACAGTAAAGACAAAGCATGAAAATTCTGCCCAATTAACATTAAGCTTAGAAATGGTATTGGCAACCAATACCAATAAATTTTGAATGCAAAATGTGGTATGTTGGGAGTCTTAAAACCAATGTACCTATTGTCTATGCAAAAGTCAACATTTTAGTTGACTAATGAAATGAATAGTAACATTCAAACTTGAAATTCAAAAATTGTGAAATTTAAAAGTGTAATATGCCCTAGTATACCTAACAAGATTGGTTTGGATAGCTTGGCATGCCAATAGGGTTCTGTTAGCAGTACTGCATATGGCTTCATGCCATTCTGTGTTTCATGGCTTCCCATGCCATTCTGTGACATAATAGCCTTTGGCTATGTTATTTGAGTTGTTACACTCGGGTTTTATCCCTGATGATTATTACAGCTTATTAGCTATTCTATTGTACACCGGGAGACACAATGTGACCGATGGTGTGATGGTCCGAGGTACTTAGTACTCAGTGCCAGTTTACCCGTTTATCCAGTCCAGTCGACTAGTATGGGTTACTCGGGTAATGATAATAAAATTTACCAAATTTTAATCAAATAATACTGCAATAAATATCAAAAACTAAGTCTACCCAAAAATGTAAACATATATTCTGCATACTTATGTTTATTTTATTTTATTTTATTTTTTATTATCACCACTAAGCAGAATTGCTTAGCGCGTCGCTTTTGCCACGCGCAGGTACTGGAGACCTAGCTGGGGAGTTCAGCAGACATCAAACCGGGTGAACTTTCAGACCTGTATCCGGAGTCCAGAGTCACCTCACATCTGCAGTGCATATGGTAGGACATTAGGATTTTGGGGTAGCACTTTGTATTTTGCATTTTGTATTAATTTTGGTTTGTAACTGTAAACTCTTGAAATTATGTAATAATGTAAATATATGAAATTTCATGTTATTAAAATTTTTTGTATAATGTATGTTGATAAATGAAATGTTGAGAAATATAAATGTGCTTTCAGTGATGATGTGAACAAAAAAGAAAAGTTTCTGAAAATAGTATTGAGATTTTGAGATTGAGTTGAGAAATGTATGTATAATGGAGTTTGGATTTGAAAATTATATTGGAAGTGTTTTTAAATAGGTTCAGAAGAACTATTTTTCCAATTTATAGCTGGCACTCTACCTGATTTTCTATAAAATTTGCGAAAAAATTTAGACTTATCAAAAATTGAAAATAAATGAATTAAAAGGGATAAATTGTAATTGAAACATGAATTGGTGCTCCAGCACACTGAGTGGCATATCTTGCTCGGCTACACTATAGATGGGTAAGGGGTGTCACAAGTACTAACGAGGCTAAAAGGGTAAGAGTGATCCATGTGACAGTGTAGTGCAATTCAAAAAGTTTAACAAAGGAATAATATTAGACTAATAGAAACATGTTGGAGTAACTATCCATTTAGTCCCTAGTGGAGTCGCCAAATTGTAGGGAGGGGGGCATGAGGTGAAATATCATCCATTAGAATTATATAAAATGCACCAGGTAATGCCCAGGAAAGATGGTGAAGTAGCAATGGCCTCACTTAAGTACCACCTTCTTAGACAGCATTTCCTAGACATGCATTTCATACAATCCTAATAGAATCAAACCACTGGTAAGTACCGTCTTCCCATAACACTACCACGGTACTAAGGATTTATGCCACGAAGGCATAGATGGACAGGAGTCGCCACCCGGGTAATAACCAGGACATATTCAGTGTTTCTTCCGAGGGTCATGGATGGCAACTTACTCCTTGCAGAATTTCAACAACCGTCATTACCATAGCCCAATGTCTAGGTTCGGGATGGTGGGTACGTAAGGGGAAGGTGTTAGGCACCCCTTACGCCTGGTCTAACCTCATTGATTCGAGTGCTAGTCCTCTACTAATGTTTCTAGAAGTCTTGTTTATTATTCCTTTATTAAACTTTATCGTAAAAAATGAAATTCTAATCCTACACACGCAAGTAATTCACAAAAGGGTTGTTGTTTACACATAATTTTCATGCACAAGTAATTCCTATCTATGGGGTTGCTAATTATTTAAATGATATTTACCAGATGACTAAAATTAATTTATTATTGAGAATTTAATTTATAAACAAATTCAATTTCAAATAACCCTACGTTTCTATTTAACCTAATGAATTAATTTTCACCAAGTTACCCTAAGGATAACTGAACTAAGTTAATTATGTACACGTGTAATTTATTCTAATATCACATAAGGCCCAAACAATCACAATCTAATAAAGATTTATAACATGCAAATTTATTTTACAATTACCAAGTATTAAATTAAATTTATTTACATGCCAATGTTAGTTTAATTTACAAACAAGATTAATTTTAATTTACAAAAGTATTTATTTAAATTAATTACATGCAAAAATCAGTTAAATTAAAAACAAAATTAATTTTAATTTACCAAATAAAAGTTCTATTATTACTACAATTTCATGCCAATGGTTATTTGAGAAGTTTAGAGCTACTTACCTGTTGGTAAATGCAATTGCCATTGGGGCAAGCTACTCTTAAAAAAGGGTCTTCTCTTCTAGTATGGCAATGATATCCCTGGCTTACTCCCGTTTAGCTCCATATAAGCTCTACGCAAATGCCCTCTTTGGTACTTACTTTAGGGCTACTTACCAATTTTGTTTGTAACAAAAAATAAAGAAACTAAAGAAAATAAAAGAAATAAAGAAAATATTAATAACAATTTACATTGGATTCTAAAAATAAAGAAAATATTAATAACGATTTACATTGGATTCTAACTCTAGTCTCCTAAAGGGTTAAGATTCCTAATTAGTTACAACTACCTAATGGTCTAAGTCTTCTAACATGATCCAAACACTTCATAACACTTCTTGAATAAAAAGAACACAGAAAAATAGATCAAATATTAATTAAAACCCAAGAAAATACAAGAACATGCATAAATATACAATTTCTAAATTCTAGCAGATTAACAGTAGAAAGAAATCCAATTTTTTAAAAATAGTTATACATGTCTAAAAATCATAAACAAATTACAGAAGATAGCCTACATATCATGCAATATCATAAAATTTATAAATCAAACAAAACCCTAACCGAATGGTCTACATAAATCATAACTTTTCTAAGTGACAGAATCGTACTACTTTTTTATAAAATTCATAACTCATTAACCACAATAGATATGAATGCAAAATCAATTGGAAAAGATTCATAAGATTCTGAAGTTAATTTTAGACACTAGATTTACACAAAAATATTAAGGAACAAGGGAGATATGGGCTCCACAAGTCGAATATGCTGCAAATCAGATTTTACAGGAATCCTAACTTCAAACAGCCATAACTTACAAAATATTAAAGCTTTTTTTGTGATTCTTGAGCCTAAAATTAGTGGAATTTTGTGTAGAATATGAATCTAATTTTTACAAATTTTTTACAAATTCAGAAAATAAAGAAAAATAATAAAAATACGAGAGAAAGAAACTAAACATGTGCAGAGTTATGTATCCCCTCAAATTAAACATTATTACATGATCTATATGAACATATAAAATAAATTGAAGACAAAGAGCATAGAATTAAAATATTGTGTGGCATAGATCTTGAAAAGAAAATAATAAAAACTGACCTTCCAGAAATCTTGTATGAAAATCTTCTTGAAGAAAAGAAAAAATAAGGAAGAACTCAAAAAGTCTTGAATATCTCTAAATTTCTTATAGCTCTGAATTTTCTCTTCCTCTTTCCTCCCATCGCCCCCTTCTTCCCTTCTCTAGTAGGGTATTTATAGGGTTTTGGGAGAGAGGTGTGATAGGGTTTGAAGTCTTAGGATGATAAAGTTTAGATGACTTATACAACTACGATTGCAGAATTCGAATAAGACTGGGATATGGGTAAGATGTTTCAATCAATAGGAAGACAGGAAAAAATGGAAGGCACCAATAGGGAGTGAGGAAGAGGTGTGGTAGGGTTTGGAGTCTTAGGGTGATAAAGTTTAGATGACTTAAACAACTACGATTACAGAATTCGAATAAAACTGGGATATGGGTGAGGTGTTTCAACCAATTGGAAGACGGGAAAAAAATGAAAGGCACCAATAGGGAGTGAGGAAGAGGTGTGGTAGGATTTGAAGTCCTAGTGTGATAAAGTTTAGATAACTTAAATGCCTAGGATTGATGAATTTGGATGAGACTGGAATATGGGTGAGGTGTTCCAACCAATAAAAAGAGAGGGAAAGGGCGTGACACCAATAGGGAGTGAGGAAGAGAGTGGGGCCAAGGAGGAGAGCGATATTTTGTTATTTTAATTTTTAGAAAATAATTAAATGGGTCCCATTTAAAATTCCTAACTAGGCTTTCTTAGGCCCATGGAGCCCAATTAAACTTAATTAGATCCATTTAAAAACTACCCATATTAAATTTAAACAAAATAAAATTTTATTTAAATTTAATTAAATTCATTTCCCCAAAACTTTATTATTATTTTTATTTTTTTCAAGATCATACCACGGAATTAATAATTCAGCTCCATGACTCCAATTACATCTTACAGTCATATAATTTTTCATCATCGGGTTTCCCACGACCTCAATGCACATACTCATCACAAAATAAGGGTCTACAGCAGTACCTTTTGGCATTATATCCAAACTCTGCCCAAGTGGGGGGAGACTGTAAAGATCTATTTTTTGACCCTTAGAATGCATGATTTGAAAAGCAATGAGGAGCCCTGTGATGAAATACCACTGGAAAATGAGAAATCTTAAAGTACTCAAGAGACTTTAGAATAATAGAAATGCCTTTAGTTGATCAATTCAATTGGTTTAATTTTGGTTTGCTAATTGGAAGCATAAAAAGGTTTTTTATTGTAAGAGCCTAAATTTTCAAATTATTTAATTATTCTTAATTAAATATTTTTAGGGCTTCATGTTCACCTAAAAATAATTAAATGAGTTTAATTAAATATCTAAACCCATTAAATTTATTAAATTTTCTAATGCAAAAGTGGGCTTTTAATGGATTTTTTAGCTTAATTATATTTTAAAGCCTTTTAAAAAAAATTTGGATAAAAATTAAAAAAATAAAAAATAAATAAATAAATATATTGAGGGATAATTATCCCCCATAACCAGTTGGTTAGAGGAATAGCTATCCCTCATTTATCTATTATTGTTTTGGATAGAATTTTGAAATTATTTGAGAGATAATTATCCCCATAATCGGTTGATTAAAGGATAAATATTCCCCATTTTTCTATTTATCTATTATTATTTTTTAGACAGAATTTTGAAATTATCTGAGGATAATTATCCCTCATAGCCTGTTGTTAGAGGGCAATTATTCCCCATTTGTTTTAATTAGATTTTTTTTTAAGATGATCCTTTTTTACTATAAATGCCTTTACTCAGATCACCTAAAAAGGAAAGGAAAATGAACCCATAATCTACTAGAGCACTATAAGGAGATTCTAAATTAATTATAAGACTTTCTTTTGCGCCATTAGAGCCACCCTTTCACAAAAATTAACTTAGTTAATTTTAGATTTAGGTTCATTCTAAGTGCCCAATTGACAAAAATCACATCTCCATTACTCTTGGACATATTCCCATCATTTGAAGGCATTCTTAAGTGCTTTAAAAGTCTTCTAATCCAAGAATTGAAGATCAATTACAAGATAAATCTGATTGGGCAAATCTTGTTCTCTTTATGCATTCAAACATGTGAGTCAATTATATAACTTTGGGTAAATGGTCTTTTAGTTTTTATTGTTTATTTCTTTTAAATTATTTGTTATGATGTTAGCCTCAATTCCCTGTTTTTCAATTTGCAATAGCCTTAGTTCTTTTTTTTTTTTTTTGGACCATGTTGGCCTAATCAATTTTTTGTAGTGCCATCTTTTATTTTTATTGTCTCATTGTATTAAACCCGTGCATGTTTTTTTCATTGTTTTATTTTCCCATTTTGGATAATTTTAGATGTTTTTATAGAGTGCTAACCCATGCATTGTGATTCCCATTTTTTTGTTCTTAATATTTTATTGTATTTAATTTCTTCGAATTTTAATCTAATACTAATTTTGTTTATTTTGTTGTGCATGAATTTGATGTTTGTCTATTGATAACATCAAAAGATCAAAATGAGAAATTGGAATTGGAGTTCCAAAATTGAGATCTAAGATTTCAAATAATTTCCATTAATTTTGGGCCTTAAATTTTGGTGTTATTCTTCTTGCTTAATCTTTCGTTCCTTTGAGTATGAAAATGTTAAACAATGCATGAATGGATCCAAATGAATTTCAAAAGGAACCGTAGCAAGTAAAAGAAGATCAAACATGGTAAAAAAAAAAAAAAGTGTGGAGCTTGAAGGTATAAATTGAAATTGGAGCAAAATGGTTACATAAGAGTTCAAAGCCTCTTGCATGGGGTTAAAGGCTAAAAAGACATGTAATAATGTAGATTTATTTTATCAAAAAGGCCTTTAATTTGGTTTAAGAATTAATTTCAATTCTTCTCCCCTTTCTTTTAATTTTAGGTTTATTTTTATTCTTTTTTTTTCTTCTATTCAATTTTTACCTTTGAATATCACCATGACATGTAAATAATTTAAAAGTTAGTATTACGTGAATTTAAGTTAATTTAGTAAGATAAAATCTAATTTTACATGATAAAAATCCTTAGGTATATTTAACTTAGAGATGATGCATGTTTAGGTTCCCCACAAGCATAATTGACCTAATTAATGTACATACAGGGAAACTTGACTAATAAAAGATAATATGCATGTTAGACTTAGGTTATTTAATTCATTTTTACTTCTAATATGTGTGAAAATGGATTTGTACATAATTAACTTAGTTAAATATGCATGTAGGGCAAGGTGGTAAAAGGGTAACATCACTAAATTAGTAACTTAGCATGTTAGAAAATATTTTTGCATGTACATGGTTAATTTGTTTGAATTAATTATGTGTGTAACTTTGGACTTGCATAAATGTATGAATAAGGAATTTAATAAAAGAAACAATAAGACAGCCTTTATGAATCATTAGTATAGGTTGGCTGTTATTCTAAAATAAGTCCAGCAGAGAAGGTGCCTAATATCTTTCCTCTCTTGTATTCACTATCCTGAACCTAGGCCATTAGATTCATAGTAAAAGAAGGGTAGTGGACCTCTACAAGGGGTAAGTTGCTACCTATATCCCTTCTTATGAATTTGTCTTGATTATTACCCGCCTTTATGGCATTAATATCCTAGCATCGTGATAGTGTTATGGGAAGACAATGCTAAACCATGTTCGAGGGTCTCACAGTTGGAGAATTGGTCCTTTTCCAAATTGTTCCACCACTTGGGAAATTTGGATGTTGAGTCCCCTTGAGTCTTGAGACACGGCAGTGTCTTTGCCTAGCAGGATTCTTATTTTTCGAGGCATTGGAAACCCTGTCAAAAACAAATACTAAAGAAAAAGTAAAATTCGTGCCAAAAATTGCAAACAATTTTTGGTGACATAGTAAAATCTATCTTATTAGGCGTGCCAAAAATTGTTGGCAATTTTTTATTAAGAACAGTGAAAATAGGTGTAGAATGTTGTTTTGACACTATAGGCGATGTGTCCCACTGGGCATGTCAAAATTTGTTCATAATTTTTTGGTGAAGAACAGTGATAATGTATTGAACTGAGATTTTGGCCCAACTAGGCATACCAAAATTGTTTGCTATAAAACCAATTTGGTTGAAAAATAGCTTGAATGTGAGCATGCCAGATACTAAGTATGTCAACTATGGGATTGCACTTTCAAACTTCTCAATCAAATAATTGTGAGAACCAATTACACTGAATGTAGCTTAACCTTTAAATATAATGTGAGTGTAAAAGATAAATGGAATTGAAAAGTAAAACTATATTGATTGCTGAAGGAAATTACAAGGCTTTTGAAAAGTAAAATGTAACAGCTAGGAAATTAAAGATTACTTGGAATTGAAATTGACAATAAATGTAAAGGACAAATTGACTGCTAAAGTCTGTCTTAGATTGATTGGACTACTGAAGTCATTAGATTATTAATTTGTGTTATTGGATTAAGTTGTTTGGCTAGGTTGCTTGTTCGGGTCATAAACTTTACTAGTTGCCAAATATTTATACTCTTCTGTAGGTACCTTTGGAAGAATTTGGAGACCACTTTCACATTCTATCAGTATTAGCAGTTACTTGCCTACTACTTTGTAACTTTTTAAAACTACCAAGAAACATCTGCTAACTTCTCTCTCGGTTAGCCTCCCTTTCACCTGATAACTCCTTAATATTTATTTATTAACCACCTCAGGCCTTTAATTAACTAAATTAATAAAATAAAATTAATCAAATTTATTTTACTAATCTTATGCCTAAAAAATAATTAATAAATAAAATTAATTATTTTGGAACAAACAATAAGTAGGAACCTTCTATCAAAAAGCCATCCATACTATCTTTATTTTCACAAGTTAATAGGAGCAAGTTACCTCCCAAGGGCCTAATGTCAATAGATAAAATTCCTTTAGCTATAAGGTGGCCTTATAAGGTTACAAGAAAGTGAACATTGATAGTTTAGCAACTACTAAGGGACTGAGCCAATCTGAATTAGGTTCTTTCACCTCTATTGGAATATAATAATGAGAGCCAACCAGTTGATGTAAATGGGTACTGTGGAGATGCATACTTGGGCAAATTTCAAAACCAGGCAAGGTTGGCCCCTTAAACTTTGAGCTTTTTCTAAATGCATTAGATTCAAGTTTCTCACTGGTGGTATAGTGGTTTTTTACCTGTATTTCCATCTATCTTGTTTGTTTTTGTTGCCTTGTCTCCTTCTCTCTGGTCCCTATTTTTGCTTACCTTTCTAATCTCTCATTAAACATTATCTAGCAAATTTTGATATGAACGCACAAATTTTGTATGTTCCTATCCAACAATTATTCAAACCGTGAAGGAGAATGCACAAGCATTGCATGAAAGTTGTTCACACAAAGCCACTTGTGAGTTAGTTTATGAGGTATAAAAAGGTCTCCCATTTCACCATATTTAGAGAATGCTTTCTTAAGAGATTCAACATCCCATCCAAAAGGGAACTTTTCAAAATAGATGGTATATAAGTTTTATCTTGTTATGGGGCTCTTTGTTGAGGGTGGCAATGGCGATGTTTGGGTTCAGGTTAGTGGTAGCGGTGCTTGGGTTCATGTTACGGTTTGAAGGTTAGACGTGAGAGGAAGGGAGGGAGGAGGAGAAAGGCACCATCTTTTTTAACGAAGGTAAATTTGCTTTCAACTCAAAGCATCTTTTTTAAATCCATTTGTAATTTATGGAGGGAAAATTTCACCTTTTTTCACAAGCCCTCCTTTTATGTCAATTAGTAACGAATTTAAAATCTATTGCTAAATTACTAATGAACCGTTTTTATGGGGAAGAAGTCCTAATTTATTTTCACACGCTTGCTTTTTATTTTAAATTAAAATCTATTGCTAAATTATCAATGAATTGCATAATTTGTTGGTAATTTATGAAGAGAAAAAGCCCACATTTTTCTTCAATTAGCAATAGATTTTAAAATATGTTGCTAATCCATAGGTAAATCGAGCTTAAAAACAAACATAACCTATTTACTCTTTCACTCTTTCTTTTATTTCATCCTTTCTTCTACTTTCTCCCATTTTATTCTTCCTTTCATTTTTTTTTCTCCCATTTTATTTTTCTTTTTCATTACTATATTTTTTTTACTCGTATCACTCTTTATTCTCTCATTTTCTTCATTATCTTTTTATCTTCATTTTCCTTTTCTTTCATTTCTTTTCTCTCTTCTTCAATTTATTTTTCTTATTATTTATAATATTTTTTTAGTCGTAAAATAGTATATTTTAACAATTTTTTTAGACTACTATAATTTTTTTCTTAAAAATATTTTTCTTGTTATTTTATAAAATTATGCTATTTTTATTAATTTTATAACAAGATATGTTTTTGTAATTTTATTATAATATATATATGACAAATTGTTCTTTATAACTTCTATTAGTGAATTTTCTTAACAATATTTGTATGTTATTTTTTTTTAATAGTAAGTAATTATTTATTATTAATATATTTTATTCAAATTTTTTTATACATATTTTTTAAAATTAACAACAGATTATTAACAAATTTAAAATTAACGGATTGTAAACCAATTTTATCAACCAAACGTGTTTATGTATAATATATTTTATTCAAATTTTTTTATACATATTTTTTAAATTTAACAACAGATTATTAACAAATTTAAAATTAACGGATTGTGAACCAATTTTATCAACCAAACGCGTTTACGTATAAATAATTAAAAAAATAAAAAATAAAAACCACAATATTTCCAAACGCGCCCTAAATAAATTAGAATTGAAAAAATAAACTAAAACTAATCGAACTATTGAAATTTATTCTAAGATTGTCGCACTTGATTGTCGCAATGTTTGACTTCTCTTCTGTCTCATTGCATTTTATATGGTGTTCATATATCTTACTCATTATCCACATTACAATTTTTTTATTTACTTATTGTTTAGCCACACACTTAATTATCTATTGATTAATTATTTTATTGCTTGTGCATCAATCTTAAGTTAAGATTCTTTTTATGAATTCTTAATTTATTTTAAATTTTAAATTTAATAAAATAATTAGACTCAAATTCAAATTAATTTATATTGAAACATTTAATTAATTAATTTATTTATTTATTTTGTATTGATGGATTGATATCATTTGTTAGAATATGATTGAACGTGTGTGGTCCCAGTCAGGCTGTATTCATACTCACGATATATTCCCATTCTCAAAATTCTTTGAAAATAGAGTCCTTCCATTTTCTTCACGTGCAGCTAAATCAACCAAAAGATATATTTGGTTTCAATTTATTTTTTTAATTTGCATAAGAATAATATTATCTATATTATGAGAAAAGCCATCAATATTTCAATCGTGTTTATAGTTAATCACCATTGAAACTTTTAATAACACAAAAATTATGATTGAAATAAATAATTTAAATTATTTATAATTAAATAAATAATATAACTGTAATATTATTTATAATATATTATAAATAAAAAATTATAATTTAAAAAAATCATAAATTAAAAATAATGAAGATATACGTGTAATATATGTGGTGATAAATGAGAAGGGGTAAGTAATAAGATAAAAATAATAATAATAATGATAATCTACTGTTATGACAATGAAATACTAAATTTAATTGTCTGCTGAGATCAAAGATGATAGTTTGAAAAAAAAATGTCAATCTAACTTTGTTCAAAATTAATATACTAAACGTAAATTAATTTTAATTAGGAGCATAATATAGTCATAATAATTTATTATGATAATAATTTTAGTTAATTATTAAAAATCAATATATTATAATAATATATTATTTATAAAAAAATTAAATTATAGGTATATATAATAAATATAATTAAAAATTTGTAAATAAGTATAAAAAAATTAAATATATTTTAAAAATTTTAAAAATTTAGGGCTTTATTAAAATCTTTCTAGTTTGACGCTGACGAAAGCCATCCACCCAAATCCTTGGGTGTCTATCTTGGACGGTTACTAACGTAAGGTTCGCATCAAACACGTGAAACACGAACTGTCCTACAACACATGGAGTGCACAAAGCTTCTGCTTCATCAATTCTTAATTATTCTACCATATCCACAGTGGCAAAATTAAAATTTGTTCAATTATTGCTTAATCACATTTGTCACGTGATTTACATGTCTCATTGCCCACTGTAATTCTACACTTTCAATAATTGCATATGGCAAAATTGAAGTTTGTTTAATTATAGCTATCCATGTCCATCCATATTCATACTATATTCATAATCTATAATTCATCCGAATCCATATGGAGTTATGAATAAGGACTGAATTTGTAAATGAATAAAATATAATTATAATATTCTTTTCAAATTTGATGGTAATTTTAATAATTTATTCATGATAATCACAAAATATAAATAAAGTGATAAAATTTTTACACAA